>NW_004955571.1:613558-617285 GCF_000276665.1 Chinchilla lanigera
ACCTATGTTCATAGCAGCACAATTTGTAATTGCTAAATTGTGGAAGCAACCCAAATGTCCATCCACTGAGAATTGGATAAAAAAATTGTGATACTTTTATATAATAGAATATTACTCAGCTATAAAGAAAAACTCGAGACTTTTATAGGTAAATGGTCACATCTTGAGACCATACTCATAAGTGAAATAAATCAAACCTGCATGTGCAAGCACCGCATTGTCTCACTAGTGTAAAACCTGGAAAAGTGCATAAAATCTAGGAGGTATGACAGACATTGTGAAACAAAAGGAAAATGCTCAAGGGTAAAGGGCAACTGGGATGTGGGAAAAGAGAAGGAAAAGAAGGAGAAATTATGTATGTCTGTGTATACAAGATAGTTAACATAATTGAACTACTGTCTATTTCTTTGCTGAAAGAAACAGTTAATGATTCCTTGATTGATCATTATTGCATGTGACTGTTTTCCTGAGGAACCACTTTGAAGATATCAATATGTAATACAACAAGCATTGTTAATTTCCTACCACTTTGTTTGTAACTCTGTTCAAATCTTTTTTTTTTTTTTTTTTTTTCCTCCAGTACTGGGAATCGAACTCACGACCTTGCACTTGCCAGGCAGGCGCTTTGCCTCTGAGCTAAATCCCCAGCCCTTTGTTTCTAACTCTGTACTGTTGTATTGTTCTTTTGCTATTTTGTAAGTGGTTGTCTCTTTGTTAATGTTTTCTGTCTTTTCTTTTTAAAATAAAAAATACTGAAAAAAAGAGATAAAGGGAATAAAATATAAATAATCATAGCACTGGAGTGAAAGAACCTTATTAACCATTTAGTATGACATTGTAGACACTGAGAATAAAGCAGTAATGATGAGAAGCGTAGTTCTTGATCTCAGTGAGGTTGTAGTTTAGTGGAAGAAGGGATACAATAAAGGCCAAAACAATAATAGCCAAGCTAATTGCAGAATGTAATGCTTGCTACAAAGAAGTCAAGAGAATAATGTCAAAAATAATGTCCACTTATGGATAGGGCATAACCACATAAATTACATAGTTATGAAAATACTTATACTTAAAGTATTAGGCTTGGAGTGGAAAGCTGAAAGTAGGAAATCACCCAGTCAGAAAGAGTAGGAAATACAAATGTACTAAGACAGAAACAAGTTTGTTGTGTTACTACAATGGTAGGAAATGAAGGAGGGAGACAACCAAATGCCAAATCACGTAAGACCAATAACAGATAGTTTTTATCTGATTCTGGACATGACGAGATTCTATTAGAGCTCTTCAAACATGATCTGATTTATGTGTGAGAAAGAGCATATAAGCTTCTGTACTAAGTGGCATAATTAGAAGAAATGAGACTGGTTGGGAGGTTGTTAAATATATAACAGGCAAGGTGATAGAGACCACTATAAATAGGCTCTCAGCAGGACATAAAATTAATCAGTTGGCTTTCTATTTTTACTTGTGAGTCTGTCCTAGGCTTAGGCCACTTATCTGGAGACGGGCAGCAGATTCATACTAAGAGAACCTCTGAGTCACTAGTCCCAGCTCAGGCCTGTAGTGGCCTGTGAGCCCAACGCCATGAAGTCTCAAAGGACAAGATAAGGCCACAGCTGAGAATGCCTGACTCCAACTCCAATTAACTAAATAAAGACTGTAAGTGCAGTGTCTTACTCTTGCAGTGAATGCCAACCTGGAGAAAAGATAGTCTCCTAATTAGCGTAATTTACTACTTGGGGAAGTCCTTATACTGACTCCCAAGGTCCTGCTCAGATTCTGGAGCTTTTCTCAGTATCACCTCCCTTTGTTTGAAAACCACATAAGTATTGGATGCCCAGAGAATTTCTTTGTCTCAACCCCCAGAAAATCTCAAAGTCTGGTAGAAGGTTTTAATCCTCCCAGAGCCCTAAAATCACATTGCTTGTCTCTTTTATTTAAGCCTTCACAATCCACTCATTTGGGAGGTTACAGGCCTGAGCAGTCCACAATAGCAAGGTACTCATAGAAAGCGTTATGGTGACTTAAATGGTGTCTCCTGGAAGAGATAGAGTAAGCTATTGTTTCATCCCATCATGTTGATTTGGGAACTACGAAGTCATTTGGGATTTACTAAGTGATACAGTGTTGACAATGTGAATTGTGTCTAGAATATCTATTAGAATGGGAGATAAATTCTTCAACAAAAAAGAGACTGGAATTTTAAAATATTATGTGTTTTATAAGTATTTACACATGTCACATTGTCAAATCATTTCTCAATGTTTTTTAAAAATTTGAGTAATAGTGTTTGAAGAAAAAAACTTAGATTTGAATAAAAACAGTAATAAACAACAAGAAACCCTCTGCTTCTTTGAGCCTGATCTCCATCATTTACAGCATTCTCTGCTGTTCCCATCGTTCACTACTGCTTATCCTGTTCACCTAAAGTTCATGCTACTCCTCTTTATTTTCCATCCCAATTTTTCTGTCATATTTATAGTGCAAACACCATTATAGGAAGTTATTCCAGTTCCTCCTATCTACTTCACCAAGTGGTACAGACAGTGACTGATATTGCCCACTAAGGAGGTCACTACGGATAAAAATTCAGTCCAAAGTGGGAGTAATTCTTATGCAAACTCAGCCTAAAATCACATGAGGCACTGTATGTATTTATTTGTCTTTATTTTGGAAACAATGTTTCCTAGTTTCCTAGTTCATTCGGAAAGAGAGTATCTTTTTTTCTGTAAATGAGATTTGAGAAATTCAACTGCTGGTCAGCCTCTTCCACACTGCTTCTATAGTCTTACAATCAAGTGGAAGATGTGATCGTACAATAAATGGTCAAGATGGAGGCATAATTGATTTATCCAAGTGGTCTGGTTCTATTCTAGTTAGGATTTACTTCATCATTTCTTTAGAGAAAGTGATTAATAGTTGTTTATAATAGGTTTCATTATTGAATAGATCCCCAAAACAGAAATGATTCCTTATACCTTGGATTTTCTAATCTTTTGTTACAAAAGATTTCACCAAAGCCATCTGATGAACAGACATTAGCACAGATAACAGAATGGAGGAAAGAACACAAATACAGCTCCCTGACAGAGGGGAGGTATACAGTCTTATCAAAACAACCTAATGCTCTGGGCTAGGTACTAATTTCAAACTTAGAGGTGCCAGGTATAAATCCTATAATTTTAAATGGTAGTAGGGACTGACCCAGGACCTTCTCACTGAACTACAGCCCTAGACAATTTCTTTTCCTATTGTGATGGGGTCTCACTAAGTAATTGAATAGCCCAGGCTGGGCTCAAACTACCTCAGCCTCGGAGGTGCTAAGAGTGCAGGCTTTGTCACCACCTGGGTAGATTATCAGCATTTGCCACAATGCCAGGCTTAAATTGCATGTTTTTAAACTCCAGTTTATAAAGTAAGTGTTCTTGCTTTGTTTATTTGTCATCAGACAAAACAAAACAGAAAGATAAATAGTCTTCATGAAATAGGGGAACTCGGTCTCAAATATATGACTGCATAAGTCCAAAACTGATGGTTTCAAATTACCACACTTTATTGCAATATGAGATGTTGCTCCTACCCAAAGCTTCCAGACTGAAGTCTGAAGATCTCAAGATCCTGTATAAAACATTTATACCTATTATTTTTAATTTTATATTGTTTCTCCTAAAAGGTGTATATATCTGGTGCTCAATTTTTGATGATTTAATTAATTAATACATTTTAGTAA
>NW_004955571.1:617706-621314 GCF_000276665.1 Chinchilla lanigera
CTGGTTACATGGCACAAGGAAAACAACATGTGGCCAGGGCTACAACATTCCTTTCTGTTACCATGGAAACCAAAAATGTATATAACCTGGGAACAAAGATAGGTCCACTCCCACTTCCCGGACTTGCAAGTTGGGATGAGAGGTGACCGGTCTAAATTAAAAACTTTGTCTGTTCTCTTTGGTCTCTTGCGGAATACAGCCCGAATTTTTGCGGTAACAATGACCTCATGCTTGCCAGGCAGGCATTGTGCAACTGAATGACATCCCCAGGCCTGTTAATAACATTTTAAAAGGTATAATAAAGGTAATGGTTAATTCAGTGAAGAATAAGAGTATGTTTTCTTGTGTGTGAAAACAATGATATGCTGAATGACTGGCTAAAATGTTGCAGGCCTCCATGAAACTATTCACTTTCAGTGGATTCTTCGTGGGCACAGTGTGATTTCTTTCTCTTTGGCTTTGGTTTATCCTGTCAACGGCCTCCGGTCTATGGACAGGCTGTGGAAGTGGCCCCACATAACCCCATATGGTTCCATTTATCGTCTTCTACTTCATGCATAACCATGAAAAGAACATTAATTGGGGTGTATACCCTTCAATCAGCACCTTGAAGAAGACACGTGTGTTGAAGCTGAGCCAGCCAAGTCTAGCCTAGATTCATAGATTCTCACATGTATAAGCCAATTGTAGGTTGAGCGAAATAAAAATTTCTTTTAAAGCCACTGAACATTGGGGCTGGGGATTTAGCTCAGCGGCAAAAAGCGCCTGCCTGGCAAGCGCAAGGTCGTGAGTTCGGTTCCCGGTACCGGAGAAAAGCCAAAAATAAATAAATAAATAAATAAAGCCACTGAACATTGTGATAAGAGCTAATGAATACAGAAAAAAAAGTCCTCATTTTTTTGAGAGTTAACTGTTAGGGGCTCACATTAACAATTTAAGCCATAGTAACAGACAAAATTTACTCTTCTTTCATCCTCTGTTTATTTGTTGAAAGTTAAACCTCAAAATTGGCCCAGACTTGAGAAGCTAAGATTGAGTCAGCCAAGTCCACAGCCACGAGCACATTACAACTTGCCAAGGAGAGCAGCTCCCTGGGGAAACATCTTCACACAGAAATTAGTTCTGTTTTAGCAAATTAGACTTTGGTGTTTATAAGAAAATATCTAATATTGTCTGCAATTTTCTTTAAAGTTTGTAGTATATGATTTAAATGCCTAATATACATATGTGTTGGTTTTTAGTCTACTCACTAGAGATTTCCAGTAAGCATTTGAGGGTCTTAAACAAGAGTATATACTGCTGGGCTCTGTTGCTTAACATTTCAGACTATATATTCAGAAACCGAACCTCTAGCAATCCCCTTCACCTATCTTTAGCTCTGATCATAATTAGATGGTTTGCCAATTAGTATAATGTCAGGAATGATTTTAATTGTTCACTTGAATGGTAGTCAATATACAAGATTTGCTAAAATATGTTTTATTTTTTTCCACCTTTGCATGAATCAGAATAGGAGGTCCAGAGAAACCAAGATACTGTACCTTTAATAGTATTGCTCTAGGTCAAGGATTTAAGTCTTATTCTTGTGTTCAGTCATTTTTGGATGATTCTGAATACTGTAATGTCTGCCTTACCAAGAGATTTGAAGAAAAATATTTATTGAAATGCCTAAAGGGAAGAAATTTTGTCTATTTTCTCATAAATGTGGCATCTATAGCAGAATATAGTATTTTTAATGACTTGAAACATGTAGTTGGTAGTGAAGTTCTAAGGAAGGAGAACTGCATTCCCTTTACTTCCAACTATTACAGGTTACTAATATTTACCGAAACAACTTAATATGTGGGCATATTCAAATTGCTGTAGTTCAGTTGTAATTGTGTCTTAGAGAGATTGAATTAAAAGCTAAAGATAATTGGAATGAATAAAGAGTAGCACGTCTTTAAACTAAATTCTGTATTTTTCATAAAATATTGCTATGTGCAAAAATAAGGGTGACTTTTGAAAACATGTTCAGCTGTACATTTCATGTTATGTTATGGCTTTTTATTGTATACATGTTCTGTTTACATTTTAAAACAACAACTAGACAGAAAGACATGAAGATAATGGCAATATTCATGACATGCCCCATTGTCCAATTTCTTTAAAAATATGATATTTTTTGAGCCAAAGTTTTGCTATGTAGTTCAGGCTGGTCTTGACCTCACTATGTAGCCAAGGTTGGCCTCAAACTCCTGGGAATTCTCCTGCTTCAGCCTCCTGAATGCTGGGACTATAGTCATGCACCACCATGCCCAACAAAAGCACGGTTCTTGTCCAGAAATTCTTTTTTTCTCAAATTCTAGAATCCAGGCTGTCATCTTACCATTCTTTATTCATTTTTGAAGTTACCAGAACTTGATTTATTCATCTAATAAGACATATATCTGCAACACAAAGACCCTCTTTTGTGCAATTCCACAGACACCAGGCAGTAGACTATGAAGTGAATGAAGAACTCCTGCTGAAATGTTGTGATAAGAATTTAAATCTCCTTATATTACCATCTTTGAGCTAGATCAAAAAGTTAAGTGACTTAGATAATGTTGCATACAGCCATTCTCAGTATTCACAAAAAATTCAGGACATCACCTCAAAATGCAGATAGCAAAATCAAAAACATTCAAGTATCTTACATAAAATGGCATGGTATTTGCATTGATTATTCCTCCTTTCAATGACCTCTAAATTGTTTATAACACATACTATAATGTAAGTGCTATATAAATAGTTATTATATTGCTTAAGGAATAATGTCATTAAAAACATACAAAGGTTACAATTATAGGTCTATCTACACAAAGCACAACCCATAGAAGAGGATTGATTGAGTGCTTATATGTGAACATGCTGATTCTGTATATTTAATCACAGCACCCAGGTAAAAATTAGGACTCTCTGTTTATAATGTAATCTGACATAAAATTTCCTTATAGCTTCAGATGTTTGTTTAAGTGCGTTACAGCTTACACCTAGATGCCCCCGCAATGCCTCATAGGCTCATAGGTCACTGTATCTAGGATAGATGAATATGTATTAAAGGAACGTGACAAATAAACTAGTCTGCGGATTGGTGTAGCGTAGTTCTGAGTATGAATAATGGGAAGGCCCACCCTGGGTGTGGGTGGCTCCAACCAATAGGTTTATAGCTGGAATTGAATAAAAGGGAAAGGGGGGCTCAGTGCTGCTGCTTTCCTGCATCCTACCTGCCAGGCAGTGAACTGTTTTACCTCTATTAAGTCCCTCTCCGTGTTGCCCTGCCTTGAAGCTAGCCAACTATGCACTGAAACATCTACAAAATGTGAGCTAATGTAAAGTTATCCTCGCTTAACTTGTGAGTGCCAGGTATTTTGAGAAAATAATTAACCTAAAGTGATTCTTTCATTAGCTCTTATGTGAAGTCAAATTATATAAAATGTATAGATATACTAAAATATTTTTCAAATAGATGAATATTAAAAGTAAAATTTTAGTTATGTTAGAAAGTTTATTTAGATTTTAGACTCTAAATTGCGTATTAAATTGTGAGGAATTTATATGTTACCGAAGCATTTTTTTTTTTTTTT
>NW_004955571.1:621414-626560 GCF_000276665.1 Chinchilla lanigera
TTGCCGCTGAGCTAAATCCCCAGCCCCCACTGAAGCATTTATAAACTATAATTTTGTGCACCATTCGTACTTTTATGAGTTAACTCTTTCAAATCTAAGGTTGTGTTTTATTCTTATGTCTTTTGCAGATTAATCTATATTTATGTGCCCTTCAGAATTCTGAGGTTTCTTGCTTGAACATTCATCTTACTAGCATTCAAAATAGACTCATATAGCCTCAGCCTGGATCAACATAAATTAAGGATGTATGTCACTACTGCACTTTTTGGCCTATGCCAATCAAGATACGGTCTCACCAAAATTTAGGAGAGATGAGCAAGTGCTATGGTTTGTGTCAAGATGTTCCCTCCAAAGCCTTGCAGTCATGGGTGGGGCTTCTTCAGAGGTGGCTGAATCCAGATTGTGTGAAGCTGGAATTGATACTGTGTAATTACTAAATCAGTCCACTGATTGCTTTGCCACAACCCTAACCCCAGTAGCCTAGATAGAGTATAAAAGGGACAGAAAGAAGCTGCTAAGGTCTTTTGTTTGCTTTTCTACCATCTGCCCGCCATGAGCATTGCTCCTAGTGATGCTTGCCTGCCAGGTTACCCTGCCTTTGAGCCAGCTGATTATGAGCTGAAATCTTCATGAACTGTGAGCTAAATAAACCTTTCCCCCTTTAACTTTGGGTTGGGTATTTTGTCTCAGCAAGGAGAGAAAAGTAACTGAGATAATTACTGTACCTTGTAAAAAATACAAAACAATAAAACAAAGATGAATGGTGTGTTTAAAAGTAATGTGTGCGAAGAAAGTTTAAAAGTTTTAAATTATTTACGCTGAAGAAGAGAGGTTCAAATCAGCATTGTGAGATTTAATTTTATTCAAACAGGGTATTTCAAGAGTTCATTGAAATCCTCATACAGTGTACAAACTCTGTTAAGTTTTTCTTTTGAAATTGCAATAGCAATACCAAACAACTCTCATACACCATTCACCTCTCATATACGATTTGCCCAAGATAACAACCCACATGATTATAAACAATTGTAGAAACTAAAAAAATTAAGTTCTTACTAAAGAATAAACTAAAAATCTTGTTTGTATTTCACCAGTAGTTTCAAAAATGTTGTTCTTCTATTTCATCTAATCCAGGATACTATTTTACTACACTGAGTTGTCATGGATCCCCAGTCCTTTGCAATCTCTGATGCTCCCTTAGTCTTTCTTTGTCCTTCATGACCCTGACATGTTTGAAGAATACTATCCAGATACCTTCATTGTAGAGTAAATTGATGCCATGGAATTATTTTTCAGAAGAACACACATTGTTGTCTCGTGAACATATGACAACAGGATATTTTACTATTGCCTTGTTATGATTGATCACCTGGTGAAGGACAGGGTAAACAGGTACCTCCACTGCAATGTGAAATTTTTCCCTTTATAATTAAAAAAAATATTGGGAGTAGAATAAAGGAGGCAGTGCAATTTTCTTATATCTGACGCTTTTACCTAATAACTTTGGCATTATCAGCATACCTTGACTACAGCAATTATGCCATGGATATCTAATGATAATTTTAATTATCTTATTCTCACGTATTTATCACTTGAAGTTCTTTTCTAAAAAGCAATTATCTCCTTTGATAGTTTATTTATTTATTTATTTATTCAACCACTTTTATTGGCATTGTTTCATGGATATTTATTTGACTTTCTGGGGGTTTATATTAGGCAGGATACACATGCACAGAGTGAGTGAAGAATGGAGGGAGGAAAGGAAGGAGGGAGAGAGAGAGGGAGAGATTGGTTGACACATCCCAAGATCTGCATTCAGAAAGTAAATAATAAATGTTGGAGCATAAATAAAAAAGTAAATAACAAATAGATGAATCAAACCATATGTCCACTCCTTAAAGGTATTAAGAAAATTGAAAACACATTTAGCTAGATTCACCAAGAAAAAATAGAGAAAATGTACACATTACTTAAATCAGTAATGAAAGATGTCAACTTCACAGAAATTATAAAAGAAACTGTGAAAACATACTATGAAGGACTATATGTCAACAAACTAGATGTAGAAGAAGTTGACAAGGTCCAGTAGAAACAAATCAATAAAACTGACTCAGAATAAATATAAAAATTGAACATACTTAGTAATTATAAAAATATTGAATTGGTTAAAACCTCTTCATACAATATTTGACAAAATGGAAAACTGTTTTCTAAAGTATCTACACTAATTTGTATTCTCATAGTCAATGTAAAAGCTATCTAGAATTTTAAAGATGACAATGGCTTAATTTTCTAGTAGTGTTTAACTTTTCTTCATGCATTTAAACTTGTATACAAGATAGCTCAAAACTTACCCTTATGCAAATTCCAAAAGGCATAAAATAAATGGATGCTTATATTTTGTATCAGTTTTTGAGACTGAAGATACCTAGGCAATATTTCTAGCCAACTCACGCATTGCACATCACTAACCTCTCAATGAAAATTGTTTTAAACAACCATCATATAATTCTGCAACATCTTATGTGAAGGAAAAAGTAGAAGCTTTCCTTGAGTATGTGGACTTTTAATCAAATTCTACCTAGACAAACCAGTAATATGTGTTCTTAAGTAGAAAATGAAATTCCCTAGAGCTTGGGAATGAAATATGGTAACTTAGAGACACATATCAAATCACCATGTAGGCTAAATTATTTTAACTAAATTATAAAAACATAACAGCTATAAGAAAATATGGTAAATAATCTGCAGTGTAGATTGCATAATCTATCAACCAAAAGAAAAAAGAATCAGATAATCAATAAGTATATTGTATATTATAAGCAAGTTTCTTAGGCTCTTTTCACATTTAAGTTGCTTTGCTTTGTGTCTTTACATACTACTTTTTCCTTCATCAAGACACCTTGTCTGTTCTCTTTCACAGAAGATAGGTCCTCCAGCATATGTTTTAGAATGTAAGCCAAGAAATTTTTTTGTTTCTTATAGAAAACGATCAAAGAAGTACTATTTCTCCAAATTTTCTGAATATGGTTTCTTGCGTAGGCCTCATGAGTCCTAGGATTACACCTATGCACCAAAGTGACCAGCTCGATACAATTGAGTGATTTTACTTTCTGAGGCCTAAGCTTGAATGAAGGTCAATTTGAGGTACATGCCCCAAATATCAAACTGCTGTTTTCAGAAATATTGTGAGCAATCACTTAACAGTTACTTAGAAAAGCCATATTACTCAGCTGTAAAGAAAGATAAACTGGAGGCTTTTATAAGTAAATGGTCCCAACTAGAGACCATACTCATAAGTGAAATAAATCAAACATACATGTGCAAGCACCACATTGTTTCACTAGTGTAAAACCTGAAAGAGTAAATTTAAACTAGGAGATATGATAGACATTCTGAATTGATAGGAAAGCACTCAAAGGTAAAGGGAACTGGGATGTGGGAAAAGAGAAGGGAAAGAAGGAGAAATTTTGTATGTGTGTATATGCAGGATAGTTAACATGGCTGCTCTACTGTCTTGTATTTCTTTGCTGAAAGAAACTGTCAATGAGTCCTTGGTTGATCAGCATTGCATGTCTACATTTGTTTTCATGAGAAACCACTTTGAAGATATCAATATGTAATCCAAAAAGCATTGTTAATTCCCTACCACTTTGTTTGTAACTCCGTACTGTCTGTACTGTTCTTTTGCTATTTTGTAAAATGTTGTCTGTCTGTTAATGTTTTCCTCCTTTTATTTTTAAAATTAAAAAAAAAAAGAAAATATTTGCAAAGAAAAAAAAAAGAAAGAAAAGCCAGGAGATTTCCTATTATTTGAGATTTCCACACATTAATAACTGATTCAGAAATTTTAGCAAAGAAAGTGCATGAAATATTACACACTATAGTATACTTTTCTCTCTTTAGAATTCTATTTCTTGGGGAACTATAAAACATGTATTTGAATACAAAAAATGACTTTTAATTACTCCAAATTTTCTTCTGAATTACATGTTGCGAGGTGTAATCTCTGAGTAAATCCAAAATAGATCCTGAAATTATAAGGTGAGTTGTTGATTTTAGATCTTGATCTTTGTTCTTTCTTGATATGGATATATATATCTATGAGTTTCCCCTAAGTTGGGATTTACTGCATCCCATGGTTTGTTACATTATATTTTTATTATTTAATTTGAAGTATTTCCTAGTTTCACTGTAATTCTTTTTAATCCATTTGTTGTTTAAGAATGTATACTTTAATTTCTACATGTTTGTGAAGTTTTCCAGTTTTCTTTGTATTAATGATTCTACTTTCATTCCATTGTGTCCATTGTTTTTATTTAAATTTATTTTTTATTGTTTCCTTATTTCTTTCTCTCTTTTTTGGTGCTGGGAATCGAACTTGGGACCTTGTCCTTGCCTGGCAGGTGCTTGTGCCACTGAGCTATATTCTTGGCCTTATTTTTTATTTTACCATAACAAAAATACAGAGACAAAAACCAATAAAAATGATACAGAATTCCAAAACAAGATGATAGGAAATTAACAATGGTTATTATATTGCATATTGTTATCTTCAAAGTGTTTAGATCTTTTTAAATTAATACAGATTTATTTTTGGACTAATATGGTGTACCTGGTGTGTTCCATTTTTACATATAAAAAGAATGTATATTCTGCTGTTTGTGGGTGGGAAGTTCTAACTCAATTAAATCTACTCATTGTATAATGTTTTTCACATACTGTATTTTCTTAGTAGTCTTTTATCTGGTTTTCTATATACTCCTGAAAATTAGGTATTGAATTCTCCAAATAGTTTTGGAGAGTTTTCTCTTTCTACCCTCAAGTTTGTCAATGTTTGTACCATATATTTTTGGGTTCTAATATGAGTTGAGTATATGTTTAAGGTTATGGTATTTTCTTGATAAATTATGTCTTCTATCAGTATAAAATATGTCCTTCTTTGTCCTTTGCAAAAATTTTTATATTTACAGTGAATGTAACTTTCTTTTGTTGCTATTTGCATGATGGCACTTTTTCAATCTTTTCACATTCAACCTGTCCATGATATTAGATTTAAAGTGAATCACAGGGGCTGGGGATTTAGCTCAGCGGCAAAGCGCCTGCCTGGCAAGCGCAAGGTCGTGAGTTCGGTTCCTGGTACCGG
>NW_004955571.1:626660-638127 GCF_000276665.1 Chinchilla lanigera
GCTCAGCGGCAAAGCGCCTGCCTGGCAAGCGCAAGGTCGTGAGTTCGGTTCCTGGTACCGGAGAAAAACCAAAAAAAAAAAAAAAAAAAAAAAGTGAATCACAGTTGGAATATAATTGGAGTATAACTTCACTTAATTCTACCAATTCTACTGATCAGTTTTCTTTTTAGTGGAGAGTTTGATCTATTTGTATTGAAAGTAATTACTGATAAGAAAATGCTGTCACTTTGCTATTGTTTCTTTATGTAATATTTTTGTTCCTCAATTCCTTTATTACTGCCCTCTTTTGAAATTCACTATTGTAATGTATCATTTTTATTTTATTAAATGTAGAATATGGAACAGATAAAAGAAGCAAATCAGTAGACTCTGATTGATTCTGGAATTTGCTCTCTTGTGATGGATAAATAGAAACATTCTGGTAAATGAAGCCTGAAATCTTTCCATAAAGTTAATGATAGTTTAGGGTCATTTTTCTAGTTTTATTTCAAAAAATGCACATGTTGATATGCATATTCCCCTCAAAGATACAGTTAATAAAATTGCACTTTGATCTAATTTCATTGCCTTCCCTAATATCTGCCTCATGATTCTGGGGACAATGTAGAACTTTTGGTATATTTCATAGGTATTGTAATAGTCTGATGTTTTGTGACAACCCCCAAACATAATGAATCACTTATCATCCTTGTATTATACACACACACACACATACACATATATATGCATATATATGTATATATGTTACATATTTCTTATTCTTCCACTTCAGATATCATGTAGTGCTTAAGAAAACATCAATTAATTTTAAAAGAAATGTAAAGATGCCTCATTTCTCTGCACATGTAATTGATTATGTTAAATGTGTAACTGAGCTGCACTTTCAATTAGGGTTTATTCTATAATTGTTGTCAAATGCCTTTCATTGGGATGGGGATTTAGCTCAGCGGCAAAAGCGCCTGCCTGGCAAGCACAAGGTTGTGAGTTCGGTTCCCGGTACAGGAGAAAAACCACAAAAAAAAAAAAAAAAAAAAAAAAGCCTTTCACTGTAGCCCTTATTTAATGGAAATATCACTGAAAGTTTTTTCTTCTAGAAAAACCAAATGTACATAACATATGCTTAATAACTAATTTCTGAACAATTTCCTAATGAAGATTAAGTCCTTCAATTTCTTGTGAAGAACTGCAGTCCTGCTGTTACATTGAATAAAACACAGCACAAATAATCCTATACTCTCCAGTCCTATGATCATAATGGAATCCTTTGAGAGAAGGAAACATCTCCACTCTTCTGCATGAATGCACGAGGAAAAGAAAATTGTCTTGTGTGAAGGACATTTCCTTAGGACACAAGAAAGATGGAATCAACTCAGAAGATAAAACTCACAAGATCAGTAGCTTGAGAGTCTTGATTTCAAAGTCAGAGAGCTTCCTGAAATCTTGAGTTTGAGCAACCTTATAAATTTCGCTTCTTCAGTGAAGAAATTATGATAGCACTGATCAGTACGCTAAACTCATTTTAGTCATGGGCCTATAAATGAATTAGGATTGCGAATTTTGATGTCTTTGTTAAAACGACTTTCAAGGAAATGCTAACAACTTTAATAATGATCTTCTCCCTTACAGGATTGTCAGATAGGAAATAAAGTTTCAGCAAAAACATGACAGTTGTAATGTATATTGTTTATTAAATATGCAATCAATCATAAAGGATTTTCATAGAAAGAATCCAAGAAAATGTCAGGAAATTTCATTAATTGAGATTAATCTTGTTGTATCTTTCCAAGATACTTCAAAGCAAAGTTGTGTTTCATTATGACAAGAAAATTTATTATTTATATGTAAGAACTTCAAGTGAGTTGAACTCATTAAACATGTCCTTGTCTAAAGGAAGTCAGAGATCCTTTGACAGTATTTCTAAAGAGAACAGGACTGCCACCTGTACACAGTAAATTCTAAATTCTAAATTCTACACAGTAGCTCAAGTAACTCTTGAGTATTAACTTTTACTTTTCTTCTTTCTTTATGCTGCTGTGAATCAAATGTAAAACCTCACACATATTAGGAAACTCTTCTGCTACTGAGCTATACCTTAGCCCTACCTTTTTGACATTAGGTTCTAATACAGTCCACAGTGTATCACTTTGAGTAAAATATTGCAAAAGAAAAACTAATAATTCTGTCAAACATCTGTAGAGACTACATTATCTGATGCATGAGGCTTCTAGCTAGTTTACATCACTGCATTATGAAGGATAGCACTGTGACATGAATGTGAAGATGAAGTACCCAGGACAAAAATGCTGATCAGATACAAGCTCCAAAGTTTGATGTCCTAAGCTGTCTACATCAACAAGAAATTATAAGCCTAATAAACATTCTATTTTAAAGAGATTCATAGGCTTTTATCAATCTTGTGAAACAATTTTACATGATTTAACAGAAATGAAAGCAAAGCTGTACAAAAATATTTATACTGTCTGCAAACAGGATAAATAAACTGAATCTAATGTTTAAAAAAATTTTCAATAAAATTCATTTTTTTTTTAGTTTAGCTCTATGGCAAAACATAGTTTGATATGACAGAATCCATATCATCTTGAGTACTTTCCAAAATAAAAATATTTTCAGGGTATAGTTGCTTCCTTACACATTTACCTGAATCTATTTTACAAAATATAACTTCTAAAGAACAAGCAAAAATATATCTATATCTTTTTGGTCTTGAAGACCAGAAATTTTAAAAGGTATTAAAGATCCTTACAAAAACTACGTTTTTAAACTTGAAAAAGCATAAAAGTAATTCTGATGATCTGATCCATGTCACAATTACTTGAGTTGCAAAATCAGAAGCAACAGCTGAGGAAAACAAAAATTCACGGAGCACTTGGCTTGTGTTGAGCATTCTTCTACACACTTTGCATAGCTAGATGACAACAAATCTACGAGGCAGACATCATTATACTCTTGGTACAGATAACAGCACAAAGACACATTATTTCTTTCAAATCACACAACTAGTTAGTGGCAAAGCCAGAAGAGAATCCCAGACAGTAGTTTTTCTCCAATTTTTGTATTTGCTTTTTTTGTAGGAAAGGAGATAAAAAATATTTTTTTAAAGTTAACCTTATTGGTATAGTTTACCTACAATAAAATGAACCAATTTCAATCACAATTAAATGTTTTGATAAATGTAATACAGTTATATAACCACCAGTACAGTGAAAACATAGACTACTTCCCATTATCATAAAGAAAGCCCTTTAAAATGCAACTTTAGAGTTGATTTCCTTGACCCACTCCTTGTCCTTAACAAGCAGTTTCTTCTACTTCTCTTTTTCCACGGCAGTGCCGCCTTTTTTAGAAACTCAAGTGGATGAAACCATATACAATGTATAAATTTTTTATCTGAGTTCTTTCATGTAGAATAATATTTTTGTAGTGAATCCAAACTGAAGTGTATATTAGTATTTCATTCCTTTTTATTGTTCAACAGTACCCAATTGTATGAATAAAACACAGTGTGTTTATCTACTTGATAGACAATTGAATTGCTACAAGGATTTTTGCTACTTTGCACAAACATGCTATGACTATTTCCATGTAAGTCTATTAAAATTGTGTTTTCAGTTCTCTAGGATAAATACCAAGGAGTGAGATCCCTAAATAATGCATGGTAGTGGTATCTTATTATGGTTTTAACTTGTATTTTCAGAAGGCCATCTAATGCTCCATGGAATTTGCGGTAGCTTCTTTGTTTCAGGGCTTGCTCAGATCTTTTTTCACTCTCATCGTGCTCTTATTAATGAGATATACAAGTTACTTAAAATATTCTAGATACAAATCCTTTATGAGGTATCTCTTCAAATATTGTCTACCATTCTTGGAGTTACCTTTTTGTTTTCTTACCAAGTTTAAATATGTTTTTTTAAAGAACAAAACTTTTCATTTTGTCTTTCATATTTCATTTAGGTTTTTTAGAGACATTGCCACTTACTTTAGATTACAAATATTTTCTCCTATTTCTTGTTGAAGTTTTATTTTTAATCACTTACATATGTGTATGGTTAATTTCAATTTGTGTATAGGAAGTGGTAAGCGCTTCAGTGCATACTTTTTTATAAAATATTAAATAATTAAAACACAATTAAGTTTCTTGAGAAATATATTGCACCGCACTAATATGCTGTATTTTTGTAAACATTCAAATTATACTGCTGTTCAAATATCTTACATCCTTATTTATTTTCTGTTATGTTCTACCATTTAATAAGAAGAGTTCTGAAATTTTGAAATGTAACTGTGAAGTTAATATTTTTTGTTCTATTTTATCTTGCTTCATATTTTTGAAATTCTGTAGTGTGTATCCACATTTAAAATTTTATTCTCTGATAATTTGATCTGTTTTTGCTACAATATGGAGCTCTTATCTATGATATTATTACTTTACACATTAATTTGTCTAATAATAACAAGTATTCCTTTCTTTTGCTTATCATTTCTTTTCTGAGATAGGTTCTCTGTAGACTCACTATGTAGCCCAGGCTGGCCTTGAATTTACGGTAATTCTCCTGCCTCAGACTCCTAAATGCTGGTGTTACCAGTTTATCATTTTCACAATTTTTCTATTCAGTGTCTCTCTTTCCATTGTGGATTTTTAGTAAATAATAGTCACTCTTTATATTTTGAGAGATTCTCTTCACTATTAAGATAGATAAATGAATAGATAAAACATTAAGGTATAATATTTTAATCTCTAGAAGCTCCATTCTGTGTTTTTATTATTTTGTTTTTCTCTCAATTTATCAAGTTTATTTCTTGTTCAGCATTTAGAACATATTTACAATTTCTTTTAAAGGTTTTTGCTAATTCAATTATTTGACTCATTTAGAGAGCTTGTTTGTAGATTAATGGAAATTTTATTATTTATTTGCTCATTCATTTACTGTTGTATTTTTATATGGATGACAATTTTTTGTTGGATATCTACAATTGTGGATTTTGCTGGTTTTCATAATGCATTCTGCTACATTTTTTTCAAAAGCATCTGACTTTCTTTTGTTATGCAGTTAAGTTAGTTGTAATTAGTAGAGTATTTTCAGAGCTTACTTTTTAAATTTAGTGTAGAAGGTCTAGTATTATCACTATTCAAGATTAATTAACATTCACTAAAATGGTCATGTTGTTTTGAGGTGTCTACCTGATGTCTCTTTCTTTTGAGGTCTCCCCTATGTGACTAGTTGAAACACAGACCAGTCTCATCATTGTATAAGTTCTAAGAACGTTTAGATCACAATTGCTAGGGATTATTTCCTCAGATCTGGATAGACTTGCCTTTGTGTATTTCCCTCTTCTTCATTATTTTGCCTTCCAAATTGTAGCTGCCTCTATCTCTATAAACCTCAGTTTATGTTTTATTTACTCAATAAGATCATTGGGTTTCATTTAGTTTCACCTTCCTTAAACTGTGGCTTTGAACCTATCTCCAGGTAATAAGCTTAAGTACTGATATAGTCTCATTTTTTTATTTACCTTGAAGGAAAATGATACTGATAATAAGCATTGAATATATTTCACCCAGATTTTAGTAGCTTATGATAAATCCTTTAGTGGGTCCTTTTTAATTCTAATATTTCTTTTTTCCTTTAAAGAGAAAAGAGCAAAAACAAATAAAAAATCTAAGTTTATTTCTGCTGCTTTCCAGTTGTGTGACTTGAATAAATTGATGAAATTATAACAATTTATCTGATACTTTTGTAACAACAGAAAATGTGTCCTAATGTGGATTAGAATCCTTGTTAAGAAATCAAAGTCCTGATAAGTAATTGAGTATGAATTCTGGATCCTTACAAGTTAACTCATAATTCCATATTTTTAAATTTGTTATAAAACTAGTAACTATTAGTAGAATATGAAAAGTAAATAATAAAATATATATCAATTACTCAGTGCAGCAAATCCTCATATGCTTTGGTGTTTCTTAAATGGAGCTATTATTAATTTGAAGTTGAATATGCATTGATATGTTTTTGTGAGGTGAGGTTTTTGGGGGTATTGGTGGGTACAAAGGATTGACTCCAGCATGCTCACACTGAGATATATATAAAAATTTTAAATTTTGAGAAAGGGTTTCCTAACTCACAAAACTACCCAGACCGGAATGGAAGTTTCAATTCTCCCTCAACCTCCCAGTGTGCTAGGATTGCATTTCTATGTTACCATGCCTGATTTAGTATTATGTGTTAATGGAAAATATACAGTAAAATTTCTTAATCTGTATTCAGATTGCTACAAAAATGTCAACAGAAACTTCTGTGAGTGCTATGCTTTACGGTAAGTAGATCTTGTAGTGCATAACATAACACTCAGCAAGTTTATTGTATTGATCCCATAAGGATAACATTTCAACAAAATGCATTAAATATTTATTACCTATGAAGACACTCTACTGGAACATAGAATAAGATATTTATGATATGATGACCATGCCACTGAAAATCCTTTCATGAAGAGTCAATTTTACTGTGGAAAAATAATCTTCCATTTACAAAAGCATATTATCCTCTTAAAATACTCCAGACAAAGACCTTCACCTTTGGTCTGCTCTACTGTTTTTCAAATTTGTGTTATTTTTATTTTCCCCTGAAGTACCCTTATCTTTCTATTGTCTGTGGATGCAGTTTTTCCAAGGCTACTATGATGTCTAGGAAAAAAGGGGTCTATTTGTCCTACGCATGCATATTTACCCTGGTGTAAGCTACCCCTTACTGCATGACCCATTTCCTCTCCCAAAAACAAATGCAATGTAAATTTTTAAAATGTTAAACTATGTTTTCAACTTTAACACCTACAGCAAGGTTATTGTCATTTCCCCCTAAATTTGACCAAAAGAATATATGCAAGATACTATGTAATAATTCAGATAGCATGTGGTAGAGTATACAAGCTTTTGGTAACAATCTATCCTTCCATATTGATGCATAAAACTCATGATAGAGATTAAAAAACTAAATAGGTATCATGGTTATATAGGGTGGAATAAAGAGTGATTCTAAAATGTGTAATTTATTTCCTTGTTGCTTGGACAAAATGCCTGATATCCACAAGTTAAAAGAGGAAAAGTTTATTTTAACTCAGTTTGTAAGGGTTCAGTTCACAGTTGGCTGGCTCCAAGGCAAGGCAGTATAGCAGAGCCTCATGGCAGAGGAGAAACTGTCCATGCTGTGGCAGGCAAGCAGCCTTCAGCAAGCCCCTCCTTCCCTTTTACTCCATTTAGGCTACAAGCCTATTGGTTGATGCCACCCACACTCCTGCTGGGGCCATCATCCGTACTCAAAATTATGCTAAATCAGTGAATTTAATTGTCACACATCCTTAATCTATATTCACAAACCCTAGATCCAGGTACTTCCAAAAGCCCCACCTGTGGGTGCATGAGGCTTTGGTGGACATCTAGATATAAATCATAACATTCACTAAATTTGAAAAAAATATAATTTGAAAGCAAAGATGAGCACATTATACTTCTAGCTAGCCAATATAAATTCCCTAGGGAAGCTTTTTTTTTATTTGAGTGTGTTTGTTCTTGTGCTGATTTGCTCTCTTGTGCTTTCAAGTCTACACTCATTTGTTTCCACTTCCAATTTCCCAAGATTGAAAGGCTTTACACAAGCATTCTTTTTAAATTAATATTAGATTACTTACATAACAGCACTAATTTTATGGTAAAAACTTTATAAGTATTTTCTTATTTTGGGGAATGGATTAACCTCAACCTAAAAGGATTATGAACTAAGGTGGAGCTTCAAACGCATAACTATACTTTGACTGCAGTGTTATATTTACTGCTGTTTCTTTCACTGATCTTGACACTATCTCTTACATTATCTTCCTTTCCTGTATATGGAACTGCTCATGAGCCATGGGTTGACTCTTACCACTTATAACCCAGTGTTAAAATAATAAAAGCACCCTTTGTAGCTCCTCATACCATACTGTCTTCTGTACAGACCTCACACACACACACACACACACACACACACACACACTACTTCTACCTTACATTTAAGACTTTGCTTTTGAATTTGAAATTTCACTGAAGCTGTTCTTATTCCTCAAAGTAATTTTACTACAGATCTAGCTTGTGTATTCCTGATTACAAGATACTGTATGCCCCTCCATTCACTGCGAGTCTATTCTGTCATCTTACTTTGCCACAAAAAAATGTGCAGCATTGAAGATCAATTCTCACTTATTTGGTAAAATCCAAACTTTCAGATTTAAACAAAGCATGATTTCTACCTTTAGAGTTTTGTGGCCTACTATCACCATAGTATTATCAGTGTGCTCCAACATGTATGATTGTTTTGAAAATGTCCAGCATCTAATCCTATCTACTTTTACTCTGTTTAAATGTCCAAATCAAACATCCTCTCATCTACTAAATTTGACTTCATTTAGTCTTTGAAGTCTCCATATTCTGATAGTACAGAGTATAATATCATATTTAGAAAACATATGTATATACCCTATGTATACTAAGTACACATATGTATACTTAGAATATATAACCATATACTATCTATGTGTGCATATATATAGCTATAGTATATATAATATGTGTGTATATTTAGAACATATTATATATATATATACATATTTCCTGAAGAATATATATATATACATATATATATATATATATATATATACGGACAATGACTGAAAATAATGGATTTCTTAATGTCATTCATTTCTTTTTTGTTTCAGTGCCTCAAAACACCCAGTTGCATCTAACAATATGTAACAGCTCTCATTTACAAGAAGGGTGTTTTTTTTTCTAGCCCATTCCTTGACTTTTGACTTACCATTATGCAATCATTCATCAGTGACAAGGCACAGAAATCCCCTTTCTTATGATAGGCACCATTCCTAACAGAGACCTGGTGAGGGACCAGTTTGATCATTATACAGCTTTGCCTGGGCAGAAGTTATAAGTCAATGGCAAATCCAAATATAATTATCTTTTATCTCATATATGAAGCAGTAAGAGAGAAATGGCTCTGTGATTTGCCTACTTTGCTAAGGTTAAAGAATATATTCCCAAGAAAAGGAAAAGGTACAATGTTCCGATCATCTCTGACAGTAGAACTCTGGCTCATAGCCTTTATGGCCACCTGCATAAGAAGCTAAAGGCTAAAAAACAACTTCATCTTTTGTTCTTTTCTTGGAGGGGCATCAGGAATCAAACTCAGGACCTTGCACTTGTCAGGCAGATGCTTATGCCGCTGAGCTATATCCCTGGCCTAAAATACAACTTCTGCAGCAATCAGTCCAGAATGGTCACAACTTGGTAAAGTACTGCTAGTTCAGGGTTAACCAGAGAAAACTAAATAAGAAGAACTCTTTCACTTAGCCAATATCCAATTTCCAACAGCCTCCAATCAGAATGTACATGATGTCTTCCTTTCAGTAAACTTTAAAATTTTCCAACTCTTTCGTTTGCTTCACATCTCTACCAAGAACAATTAATGGTGGCTGACTCCTTCTCTATGGTAATCTTTAAATAAATAACATATGTTTAAAGTTATTAGAGTGATCTCCATCTATTTCTACAATGATACTGCAAAAATATTTTAAACCTCATTTGGGATTTTCTGAAGTATTCCTATTATACCATTCAGCTCAGTTCTGAATAGTATTTTTTATTTGAAATTGTTTTGATTATTTCATATGGCAGTCATTATATTCTTATTTCAACTTATATGGAATGGATCTTGTTGAATTTAATGTTCCAGAATGTAAACAGTTTGAAGGCAGGATTGTTACTTCTTTCTTTGAAACTCCAGTGTCGGGGCTGGGGATATAGCTCAGCGGCAAAGCACCTGCCTGGCAAGTGCAAGGTCGTGAGTTCGGTTCCCGGTACCGGAGAAAAACCAAAAAAAAAAAAAAAAAAAAAAAAAAAAAAAAAAAAAAAAAAAAACAAACAAACAAAAAAAAGAAACTCCAGTGTCATTATCAAGATTGTTTAAATATGGTAAGCATTGAAAACTCGGAGTGGACATTGAAAGCACAAAATTTGAACAATGAAAGCTGACTCTGTCACTGGGAGACCCAATATTTGTAAATTTCCCAACTTAGCTGTTAATCCATAATTCAGTGCCGTTTCTGGAGCAGGGTAACCAAACGTTTCCATTTGCGTTGGACTGTCTTCATTTTATCATTAAGAATCATGGCTCCTTGGAAATATTTTAGTCCACAGCAAACCTTGGTAGTTGGACACTTTAATTTGAAAGATCATCTAAATAATGTAAATAATGCATTGTCTGGCAAATCATGTAGTTCATGTAGTTCAAAGAAAGGTTACTTTCATCTTCACTCAGTAAATATCTGCTGTAAAGTAACACTGACTGACAATTTGATAAACAACAAGTGTCACCATCAGTATGTAGTACAAAAGCAAATTGTACTGGATAGAAGTACACAGGCAAGTAAGACTTTATTCAGGCTATTTCAATAAGAAATGAAAGCTAAACTCCACTGAAACAAAAGGTAAGAGAGATTTTAATACTGGGGTGAGCTATTGGATAATTTGTGCAAGACACTAAGGGACAGATTGATCAGCCTGGATTAAATTGTGGAGGATACTGTGCCATTCCTGAGTTCACAAATATTTTTCTTCACTGTGACTACACCTTTTGTGTTTGGTAATTGGCACGCATCTAAATTAGATATTTACCTTCCCAGAGGCTGAGAGAAACCCTGTTATTCTTGACATTTATATTTGTTTTTTGTTTTTTGGTTTTTTTTTTGGTTTTTCTCTGGTACCGGGAACCGAACTCACGACCTTGCGCTTGCCAGGCAGATGCTTTTGCCGCTGAGCTAAATCCCCAGCCCCGACATTTATATTTGAAAGACATGGTTTTACTGTCTATCAAAAAGATATTCCCCCCTGATTTATGAAGTCATCAATGGATGGATGGTGTACATTAATTTAAAAGAAGCAGAGAAAGAATTTTATTTGTAAGTTTTCTAAACTAAATGCTCTAAGAAAGGCAGGTCAAGCTCCCTTTGTCAGGAAGAAACTTGTCTAAAGAATCAAGCTGCACAGAATACTAAGATAGTCCCAATCAGAAAGTAGTATCTTTTATTTCCTTCAGAGATGAACTTTGCTTTCTATTACTTTCATGAAAAGAAATAACCCAAATGCTATTTACTCCCTTTCCTTTTGTCTTACTGTGCATCTAAGCATAAAATGTGCTTTTAGCTGCAGCCAAAATTTATATAAGGACATCGTGACATGTTATGTTTAAAAAAGAGTTTCCCACTGTCAGTGAGGCATTGGTTGATTAGCTTTGTATGTCTATATGTGTTTTCATGAGAAACTACATTGAAGATATCAATATGTAATACAATAAGCATTGTTAATTCCCTACCACTCTGTTTGTAACTATATAATGTCTGTACTGAT
>NW_004955571.1:638227-656631 GCF_000276665.1 Chinchilla lanigera
TTTTTGGTTTTTCTCTGGTACCGGGAACCGAACTCACGACCTTGCGCTTGCGAGGCAGGCGCTTTTGCCACTGAGCTAAATCCCCAGCCCCGCCTCCTTTTATTTCTAAAATAAAAAAAAAAAGTTTCCCAAGGGGTTAGTATTCGCATAATGAAGATAAAATATTTAATAATTTGTTCTATGCATGTACATAACACTTAAGAAATATTCTTTACAGTTGGTGACAAGCATAAAAAAACACTCAAAATTTCTAATTTGAATCTCTTTCTTCTTGGCTTTATATTTAGGGCAATTTTTTAAAGGACTGCTACACACAGTTGAAGCATTGGGCACTTCAACCTTCTATCAGCCACAGTGTGATGAATATTTAAAAAGTCTAGGTGCCTGTATAGGCAAGGGAAGAGAGAGAAAAGAGAAGGTGGCAGAAAGTAAGGCTGAATTCTTGTGTGACCAACCAGATGTTTAGAATTTTGAAAGAGGAATTTTGGACTTTTTCCACAAGGGATTTGTTTTTGCTATGGTGTTAAATTCCTGTGTTAGATTATTAACAGTGGTTAAATGTTACATTTCTGAAATTATTTATGTGTAATTTTATTTTCACATTGTAGAGCTTAGTTGGCTTTGATCTATTTATATCCTTTGCAGTATATCTTATTTGTTAAGAACAGATCTATAGGAAATTCATGAGATACCAGATAAAATGTTGGTTTGGAAAAGAATGGATATACTTACCTTGAATCAACCAGACAGAATCTGATACACAGCAAGTTTCACACTGTAAATCTGTATCTTGAAAACTCCTAGTACAGGCTGAGGATGGCATGGAAAGCACAGGAGCCCATGTGCAAATTTGCCCTTTGGCAAGAAGGTGTGTTAAGGCTACCTTTAAATACACTTATGGGCCTAGTCTAAGTTCAAAATATGTGAGTAGCTCAAATTAGAGGTAGTAACATCTGTATTTAGTAGTCTTAAGGAGAAAAAATTCTAAATAATGTGTCTACAAGAAACTAATTATGACTGTGCATAAGCAAAGAAGTTTAACAAGAAAACTATGAGCACTACAGAGTTTAGTAACTCTGATTCTTGCTACGGTGGATATTTGTTCATTTTCTTCTTCAATAAGTCATAGTGCTTTGAAAGTGATAGTACCATGACATCTTTTTAAATGTGCTTTTGATGTAATGATGATGACAGTGATGGTAGTGAGGATGGGGCTAATAAGATAGATAATTTAGCATTTTACTAGACATTAATATGGATTGTTTTTGTGGCTTTTATACATAGTAATGATAAAATGACTAAAATTCAAAAGATAGAAGATACCAAGTTTTGTGTAAAGCTGTAGAGTAACTAGCCAACACTCAAAATGACTGTTGATGGGAGCACGGTGATATGTTATCTTTGCAAAATTGTTTGGTAGTATCTGTTAAAGCAAAATATAATCACACTCTATAACCCACTTATTCCACTTATAAACATATGCCCAATGAAATATATGCATATGTATCCCAATAGGCATGTAGAATAATGCTCACAGCAATATGATTCTTAAAAAAAAAAAATCAGAAACAAATCAAATACTGATCAACAATGGAATTAGGCAATGTGGACTCTGATTCGATTTTTTGATGTTTTACACTGACAGACTTTATGCTTCAGTTCTGCCTCCTCTACTTGTGCACCACATCCATGCAGTGTGATAAGAAAATATAGGTCTTTCTTTCTGACACAGGCAGGAGATTCCGAGTACACAAATTCCTGCCTCCATGAGTCCTCTCATCTCATGTCCATCCCTTAGCCAAAACAAAAACCTAGGTTGTTCTTGGCTCTTTGGTCTTATTTCAGACCTGTTTGAGTAGTTTCCCTGAGACCTTGAGTATTATAAAGAACAGAAATTTATTTATCATACTTGTAGAGGTTAGGAAATTTAAATCAGGGGATTTAGCTATCTAGCGAGGCCCACTGTCTGGTTCTAGTATGGTACCTTGTTGTTGCAGCCTGTGGAGGGTGGGTAGCATGTTTCCCTACATAGCAAAAGGAATGAAAGGGGTGAAAATGGTAACGCCTCCCATCAAGCCCTTTTACAAAGGCACCTAATCCCAACCATAAGGCAGAATTCTCACGACCCAGACACTTCCTAAAAATTATAACTTTACTGCTGTAATACTGGAGAGTAAGATTCAGCATGCATTTTGATGAAGACAAAAATGTGAAACAATAGCAATACTACAATTCAACTTAGAGTTGGACATTGTTCCACATGCCTGTAATCCTACCACACTGGGAGAGTGAAGCAGGAGGATCATAAGTTTGAGAAAAGAATGAGAAAATTAGCAAATTTGTGAGACCCTGTCTCAAAATGAAAATAAATAAAATAAAAATGGAAAAGAGACTGAAGATGTAGTTCAGCATGAAGGCCTTGGGCTCAGTTCTTAGTCACACACACACACACACACACACACACACACAGAAAGAATTCATAAACTTCTTGGTGGTTTGGGGTTGATGATTAATTCATATATGTAAACCTGTGTGTGGCATGTAAAATTTTTTCACTATTTAACTTAAAATTCTCTAAAAATGAGTTTTCTGAAAGAATCGTATTGAATTTACTTACCATTATTTCTTAAATGATAAAAAACTAATTCCTGATCAATATGGTAAGAAAAAGAAAGAAAACACATCCAAATTGATGAGGGAGAAGCAGCATTATTTCTGTCTGCAGATGATATCATGTTTTATATGGAATCTCTAAAATCTATTAAATTTCAAAATATTAAAGAAAATTACTCAATTTGCAAGATACAAAATCAAAATATAAAATTAGCTCATTTTCATACACTAACAATGGACATGTCACAGAAAACAGTTCCATTTATGATGCTATCAACAATAATAAAATGTTTGGAAATAAAATTTTCCAAAAATGTAACAGACTCCACAATGCAAAGTACAAAATGTTGCTGAAGAAATTCTGTTTTAAAAAAATACAAATAAATGCAATATATCTTGTACTCATGGACTGGAAGATAGCCTTATCAATATTCTAGCAACATTTTAGCAAGAATGTTTCAAAGAATTCAGAAGTCCCACAGCGCCAGATCCAATGAATACAGTGCAAAAGGACACATCTTAATGTTCCCGTGACCCTGCCTTTACACAGAGCAGCCCTGGCAGCATTGATTATGTTTTTGATTATAACCCATAAAGACCTTATAAATGACAAAGAACTTCCACAGCTACCTTAAAAAGTGATAAGAATGATGGGATAAGTGTTCGCAAAGGAAAAGAGAGTATTTTAAAGGGGATTACAGGCAATGTGTCTTTTACTATGGTAAATTTAAAAATTTGAACATTCATCATATGTTTTGATTACACTGTGTATTTCCACCATCATGTTAGTCCCTAGTGGGCTAAGTTAGAATGCAAACCATTTGCAAGTGATTGAGTTTTAGAGATACAGTACTCAATTAATAGTGCTTTTCTTTGGAGGTGGTTATCTGTGTAATTTGTGATTCCATATGGTATCTAAGCAAAAGTGCAAATTCAATTTATAGGTGAAAAGCAGAGCCCAATTACAAGGTATTGTATCTTTAAGACTTTTAGGGATTTTTGGATTAAGTTTTCTGGAAGGTGAAAAAAGACATTGTAACCTTGGGTAGCTGTTATGGTTTGTGTCTGGGTGTCCCCCCAAAGCCTCATGTTGTCATAGGGCAGGCTTTTAGAGTTTGATTGATTATGGGTGTGAGAGCTACATCCGCCCTGGGGTGGATAGTTTGCATATGTAAGGGAGAGAAAGAGAGTGCTTCTGGCCATTTCCTCCCTTGTGTGCATTTGTTGCTTTTGCTGTGTTCTGCCACCATGAGCTGTAGCCCTCTGCCATGTGCCACTCTGCCTTGTAATCTGCCAAGTATGCACTAAAACCTCCACAAACTGTAAGCAAAGTAAACCTTTCCTTCCTTAACTTTGGGCGTCAGGTATTTTGTCCCAGCAACGAGAGAAAAGTAACCAAGACAGTAGCTTTGTCTGAAGCTGCATTTTTTTTAAAGTACAGTTTTAAAATTATAATTTTTTCTTGTATCCTTTCTATATATCTTTATTTCTTCCATCTTACTTCAAAACCAGAAACAGCTTTTAAATAAGAACTTGACCTTCAAATATTCTGCCAATAATCACTAAAATAACCTGAACTCTACTGACCACATTGAAAATGTATACCAGGGCTGGGGATTTAGCTCAGCGGCAAAAGCGCCTGCCTGGCAAGCGCAAGGTGGTGAGTTTGGTTCCTGGTACCGGAGAAAAAAAAAAAAAAAAAAGAAAATGTATACCATAGTTGCTGGCAGCAGAATAATAGTATGTGATTATGAAACAACAGCAACTAGTATGTCTCTGTCTCAAATCTTTGGGAGTATAATACAATACTTAAGACATTTTCTAAAATACAAAAACATAGAACTAATTTTTATGGTACTGATATAGGAGAAATATAACCCTCAACGTGCTAGACATCTTATATGCCAAGTTCATTTCCCTTGAAATCAAAGAATGAATTCCAAAGGACAAAGGAAGTTGAGAATAGGAACTGTTTATTAGGTACTAGGCATATGTAGCTCCTGAGAGACAGAAAAGGTGCTGAGTGCATTGTCACTGCTGTTGTTTCTCTAAGAATGTTTTATGGTGCAAAATCACAAGGAGGGTACAAAGTGGGTGAAACTACAATCAACCAATTAAATTACAAGTATGCCGCTTACCTAATACTGATTCAATAGGGAAGTGAGGCACTCAGCAAGTGTATATGGCTAACACCATTAACCTGGGAATATCTATAACTTGTAAAACAGGAATATTTTGGTAAGGGATGGATCCAGGTGTTCTGGTCACTCATCAAATTGCTTGATGCATATCTGAACCTAATGAACAGGGATGTACCAATTACAATATAATCTCAAACTTTAATTCATCCCTTAGGGAAGCATGCAAGTCTGACCATTGTGACTTTATCTTGAGGCCTTACATTCTTTATATGTCCTTCCAGCCAGTGTTGATGTACAGTATTCTCATGTTCTGCACTGAGTTCCTTAAGGGCCTGTCCCTCTCTGACTACCTATTGATTCCTACCTAACTTAACTGCCTATAACAGTGTTACAATAATTTTACCATTTCGTAGTTTCATGATGATAAATACTATGATTACACAGTAGTAGTATTTTTTACTTCAATTCGTAATGATTCAGTGTATTGCTTATAAATGCTTATAAATTCAAGTAGGAAAAAGAAGATTTAGGTTTTATATGCAGCATGACATGACTGGGGTGTGTATATTACAGTTTGAAGTGATCATATTAATTCTAGTAAACTGAGAGGCAGGTTGATGTTCCAGAAAATATTGCAGAACCAAAATTTTTTGTCTATATATTTTTTTCAGTAAATATTTGTGGTCTGACTGATCATTACATCAGATAAGGAAATAGAAATAAAGATATCTAATACTTCAATTTGTTCTCCCATTAATTTTTTCATCAATGTCCTTTCCATGTAAAGGTAATACTTTTATTTATTTCAAAGAAGACTATTGTATTATCTGTTATCTTAATTTTATAACAATGCCAATATTTGTGGACCTTGGGAGTTTTTGATTTTGTGTGTTTTTGTGTTGAGGGAAGGACAGGCTACTTAGAAGGAGCAAACAATAAAGAGAGCTTCTGGTATTTGCTGATGTACTTAAAGTCTCCAAGGGTCAGGTGGTAATTTCACTCTGTGAATCAAAGCTTTGGTTTGCTGCTGCATGTGGCAAAGGCTTTGATTTCATTTATAGGGAAAACAAACCATGTGCCCCCTCTCTAGAAATAGGCTGCAAATTTTTCCATCCTTTACAGTTATAAATCCATTAAATTTGTCTTAGTGAACTTAATATTGCATATTTTCTAAAGAAATGCACACTTACACATGCATGAATACATACACACACACACACATGAACATATATGAAAAGTAAAATTCCACAAGAGGACCTAATGATATAGAGATGATATAGGCCCTCCAAATAATGTAAGGGAAATATAACTTCCAACCTGGTAATGTTCAGTATGATGAGTTCATGTTCTCCCAAATTGAAGACTGAATTCTAGGCACAATGGAGGTTGAGTAGGAAGTATACATTAAGAGAAAGAAAAGCAGACTAAGAGGGACAAAATGTGTCCAGAGGGTGTGGCTGGAGATCCTCCTTCTCCAGGGAGTTATATAGAGCAAAACCATGAAATGAGGCAAGTCTAAAATGAGACAGAACTATATCAACCAACAAGATTACAAGTATAGTCTCGTAGGTAATATTGATCCAATGGCAAATCACAAGGTGGACGTGAGGTGGGACAAAATTATGGTGAACCAATAAGATTACAAGTACAGTCACTTTGGTAATATTGATTAAATGGGAATCATATGGGGAAGCAAATAATGTAGCAACCACAAATGGAACAGACAAGGTCTTTCCTGCAAGGAATGAGTTAAAGAGATTTGGTCCTCCACCCATGGTGACTGATGCCTATTGAGAATATAAACCACTGTTGTTCATCCCTAGGGAAGTATATGGGGGTAGTTGTTCCTCTCTTTCTTGAAACTTTGCCTTCAGTGAATATGCCTCCAGCCAGTTGCACTGACCTCTTTTGTGCCCAGCCCTGTATGACTGACTATAATATTTCTAAATTACTTACCTATCTATAATACTAAGCAGAAACCTTAACAAGCTAATGGCAAAATAGTTAAACAAACATTTCATCTTCCTTCACCCAATCAAGTTGTATTGAATTTTGTGAAAGAAGGTGCCACCAGACTCTCAGAGCGACACAGCAGCTCCTAGAAAGTTCATCCTCCTTTAATGACACATTCACAGAAGGGCTAATAATGATCATAGGAAAAGTAAAATGTGCATACATGAAGAAGAGTAATGTACATGGCTAAATTCAGAGAACAGTGACAACAAGGTCAAATTTTAAAATTTATGAGAGCATTATTAATATATATAGGAGCTCATGTCTTTGACAATCTATTAGGACTGGGTATTACCGCCAAAATCTGAAAAGAGCTCATTGAATACTGCTATCCTCTTTACTTCTCTTGTTCAGGCTATTGAACTACAAAAATATAACAGGATTTAACTCTCTATTTCCACATATTTTCAAAAGTAAGTCAGTGTAATATGTGGGCACTGTAAGTTATCTAACTGTGCCAATTAATTTTATACTTAATTTAAGTGTACTTGTTCCTAGATAGTGATGTGCTCTTATTTTGTGGGATTTTTGTAGTAGATGGAAAGTGTTTGTAAATTGTGCATTATAACTGTTTTAATTAAAAGCATTAAAGAGTATTTCAGGAATTTACTGCAGAAGAAAATGATACTAAATATGGGGTGGCTGTTCATTTCATTTTTTATAAAATAGAAGGAATGCAATTGTATTAAGGTTGAATTTTTTATTTGATTATAGAAGACAGTAACGGATTAGTTTACTATGGCAGTCATAACAAGGTACTATACATTAGGTGGCTTAAACATCAGAAATTCGTTTCTCATAGCTATGTAGATGGGGAGTCCAAGATTAAGATGTGAGTGAGTTGGATTCTTCTGAGTCATCTCTCTTTGGTTTATAGATGGTGGACTCCTCTTTGTCTTTACATTATCTTTACTCTTTTTTGAGCAAGCCCTTGTTCTCCTTTTGTGTATCCAAATTTCTTCTTATAAGTTCAACAGACATATTTAAATTAGAGCCCATACTTACTGGCTCATTTTGCCTTACTTACACTGTTGAAGGCCCTACCTCCAAAGACATTCAAATTGTGCAGAACTAAATGTTAGAATTTCTTATATATTAAAATTCATTGTGTATTTGTTGGTTTTATTTTTGTTTTTATTAGTACATGTTTGTAATACAGAATCGTGCAATTCATTTTGGGGAACTGGTACATGTATATCTTCATCATTTTGTATTCCCTTTACCATCCCCTCCTTTTAGAGATAAACACAATTAAGTCCAGAACAGTCATGATCATTGAAAATAGTTCAAAATACACAGAAAGTTCCACACTGAAAATAGAAAAATTTCATTTTATTTGTATCTGACTAAACAGAGATAGAATCAGTTTATATAATTTTAAATATATATATATGCAATTGCCTAGCTGTATAGTAAATCTATTCTTTCTTCTTCTTGGGCAGAGACTGGCTTTATTTCCCAGTCTCTGTTAGAGTTACCTGTGATCATATGACCCCATTTTGAACAACAAAGTGTTATTTTAAACGCCGTGTCCTACTTTTATATGAAACAGTAAACCCTTATATGTATATCTCCAAGTTCCTCTGTGCTAAACTTTGATATAGATCAGAGTGCTGAATATGGGAGAGTCTCCGTTTTGAATGACTATGAATCACTATTTACAAGATTGGCATAAATCACAATCAAAGATATGGGATATTATCTGTCATAACAGCTAATATTATCTTAACTATAGAGATACTCTAAACTCCCATGAATGGTTGCATTTGTGTTCTACCATGTGGCATACTGAACTCTGCAACTTGCATTTTAAGGACAGCATAATGTGAAGTTTTTATGTATAATTATATAAAGTTATGTCATTTTTGTAATGTAGTAGAATATGCATATGATATACTATTTAAAACATTTATAACTATGCAATTCAGTAGTATGTGGTATACTCACAATATTTTATACTCATTAATACTTTCTCATTCTCAAATAATGCAATCAGTCCAAAACTAAAATTAAAATCACTGCATTCTCTAAGAAATCATTCTCCCATTATCTACTACTCCCCCAGCCCCTGGTAAGCACCAATCTATTTCTCTATGCATTTTCTTATTATAGATATTGCACATAAATTCAATCATACACTAAGCTTTTGTACTTGTTTTTTCCAATATGACAAAATGTTTTAGGCTCCATGCAGGCTGTCTCTTGTACCAGCACATTATTTCATTTTATAACTGAACAATGTTCCATATCATGGATATATCATAATTGGGTTATCAATTCATCCATAATGGACATTTGGTTTATTTCTATGTTTTGAATATTGTGAAGACTGCTACTATGAACATTCATGAAGAAATTTTTGAACTAAACTATTCAAACAGTTTTTGAACACCTGTTTTCAATTTTGAGGTTTTGTACTCAGGACTAAAATTCCTGGGTCTTACAGTAATTCTATGTTTAACTTACTGAACGTACTGTGTTTTACACAATGTCAAAAATATTTTCTATTTCCATAACCAATGTATGAATACTCCAATTTCTCTATATCTTTAGAAACTTGCTATTTTCCTTTATTATTGTAGTCATTCCAGTAAGAGGGAAAAAATATCTCAATGCGGTTTTAATCTGTATTTCTCCGAATGACTAATGATTTTGAGCAACTCTGTATTCTTGTTGGAAATTTGCATATCTTCTTTAGAGCAATATATTTTCTTTTTTTTTTTTTTTTTTTTTTGTTTTTTGTTTTTTTTGGTTTTTCTCCGGTACCGGGAACCGAACTCACAACCTTGCGCTTGCCAGGCAGGCGCTTTTGCCGCTGAGCTAAATCCCCAGCCCCTTAGAGCAATATATTTTCAATCTCTTGCTCATTTTATAACTGGATCATTTGTCCTTTTGTTTTTAAATTGTGCTAATCGTATGTTCTGTGCTAGATTCTTACCAGGTACATGATTTACAGATATTTTCACTCATCTCAGCTCTTTTCATTTTGTTGATAATGTTTTTTGGTCACAACTTTAAAACTTTAAATAAATCTGTCATTACCCTTTATTTTGTTCTTTTGTTGTCATGTGCAATTATGTGCAACTTGATGTTGCTACATTCTGAAAAAGGTGGTGATGGGTGATTTTGTTACTGTGTGAGGATAACAGAACATCCTTAATTATGCAAGCATAGATTCTAAAGGTCAATCACTGAGTGTAGTCACTTGGTGCAATCAAGAGATTTAGCAAACACAAGATGTGTGAGGCTGCTGCTCATATAATATGGCATGCTGTCTTACAGTAAAATTCTTATTCAAAATATGAGAAAATAGTAGTACATAGTATCAGAAGTACATAAACTAGTAACGTAGTCCATTGTCATTAGCAAGTATTGTGTATTATAAACAATTGTATTGTTACACTTTCATTCACCTGGAAGCACAGAAGGTTTACTTACACCAGTGTCTTGGTTATTTTTGTCATTGCTTGGGCAATTGCTCAGGTATTCACCTGACACACATGAGTTAAAGGAGGAAAGGTTTACTTTAGCTCATCATTTGTAGAGGTTTCAGTCCATAATTGGCTGGTCTCCAGGAAAGTGGCATGACAGAGGGACATCACAGAAGAGGCACAATCCATGGAAGGGTGTGCAAGAAGGCAGTAAAGCAGCACACAAGCCTCCTTTCCCTTTAATCCCATCCAAGCTACAAGCCTTTGAGTGGTGTCACCCACTCCCAGAGTGGGGTTTCCCATTATCCACATCCAGAAATATGATAAACCAAGCAGTGGATTAATTTAATACCATATATCCTTAGTCGCAGTATCATACCCTTACTCCACATACACACACCTAGAGACAGCCACCTCCAAAAACACACACCTAGGAATACATGAAGCTTTGGAAGGACATCTAAATACAAGCCATAACAAGCATCACCTCAATTTTGTGAGTAATGAGCTATACTGTGTTATCATGGTTATGATTTTATTAGTGGTAGGAATTTTTCAACTCCATTGTAACCTAATTGGACTACCATTGTATATGAGGTATATCATTGACCAAACTATTATTCTGTAGTTCCTGACTATACATGGAAATATTCCCAAAACAAAGGTCATAATAAATTGCATGTTTGTTTTCTTATTTATTAGTACATGTTTGCAGTATGTAATATTTACTTTCCTGTGTGGAGTTGTTACATGGCATATTTAAGCTTGTGTGTCTGAAATATTTCCCATAAAATTATGGTCTCAAGGTACATCTTTTTTCTACAAATAACTCATTTATCTTACAAATGTTTCAAGTTTAGGTGCTACACTTTGGTATTTAATCAATTTGTCATTAATATTCACATATAATATAAGGGTCCAATTTCATCTTCTATGAAAATATACATTTTACCAATGCAGTTTGCTGAGGATACAATATTGGTTGTTCAAAAAAATGAACAGTATTGATAAACCTTTAGCCAAACTTACCAAAAGAAAGAGATGATGCACATTTATAAAATTGGAAATGAATAAGGCATAATTAAAACAAGACACCATTGAAATCTAGAGGGTTATTGGAAATTTTTGAAATTTATTTTCCAATAAGTTAGAGAATATAGAATAAATTGATAAATGCCTAGACACATATGACTTACCAAATTGAACCAAAATAAAAAAAATACTGAATAGATCAATAATGAACAGTGATATTGGTGCACTAAGAAAAGTTCTATAAGCCATGAAAAACCTAGGACCTGATAGGTTTACTGCTGAAATTTACCAGAAATTTCCTGAACTAATGCCAATGTGCCATAAACTATTCATGTATTTGAAAGAGAAGGAATGCTTCTATACTCATTCCATGAAGCCAGCCTTACATTGACACAAAGACCTGATAAGGACTCAACAAAATATTATTTTATTTTTGAAGACTATGAAGTCTCTCCACTTTGTAAACACGTGTATGTTGGGATGAAAAGACAGACAGGATGGAGAAGTTTTGTCAGCATTGGGACACACAGGATAACATGGAAGTTAAGGAGAAGGACAGATTTTATGTAATGCAAAGATAAATTACTATGAATGGACTTCAAGACAAAGGAGGTTAGGAGGAGGAAAAGCTTATTGAGAGAAAACTCCCATTAGACGGGGTGATGGGTCTCAAAAGTGGACTGTTGTTCAGGCTCTTTTTAAAGGAGATTTTTATAAAGTAAAATCAGATTATGTTTACCTTAACTCAAACTGTAATCAAGCAGAAAGATTATAAGTGTAGTCACTTAGCTAATACAGACCCAATAGTAAAACAAGGCATGTAGCAAGGATTCAGAGTACACTGAAGAAAAAAGGCATTTCTGCAAGGAATGAGAGTGAGGGTCAGAATGTTTGGGGCATTTATTTATCTTTTTGTTACATTGCTTAGGATTACTGGACCAGATGGTGCTAGTTACAGTACAGATTTAGACTGTTATTTATCTCTGTGGAGACTCGTAAACCTAGCCATCCTGTCTTCATCTTGGGGCCTAGTTTTTATCAACTCAGCATTTAGCCACAGGCCTAGTTTGCCTCATCTTTATTTTGACTATCATGGACCTGATGACTTCCTGTCTATTAATCTCTACCTAATTTGGTTATCAGCAATATGAGATATGAAGAAATTTTTTTTAAGTTTTGGCAGTGATTAAATGGTAATAGACAGTGTGAATAATAAATTACCATAAAATGCCATCATTTAAAACAACAATGAAGGGGCTGGGGATTTAGCTCAGCGTCAAAAGCGCCTGCCTGGCAAGCGCAAGGTCGTGAGTTCAGTTCCCGGTACCGGAGAAAAACCAAAAAAAAAAAAAAAAAAAAAACAAAAAACAAAAATGAATATTTTTTGTAACAATTCCTAATGGCCAGGAATTTGGGATGATGTAGTTGGAGGGTAGGTTTCTGGCTTGCGTATCTCTTAAGGTTGTGAACAGATCTTGGTGAAAACTGCAATTATCTGAAGACTACAGTTGACTGAGCCTGGACTACTCACTCTCAAGGTAGCTTATTCACAAGGCTTCAAATTAGTGATGTCTGTTTGCTTTATGTTTCAGTTGCTTGCCATATGGATGCCTTCACTAGCTTCCTTGTATATCCTTGCATCATGGGGGTTGTCATTCCCAAGAGGGAATAATTGAATAGCTGAAGAAAAAACTTGTAATATTTTCTAGAATCTATATTCACAAATCTTGCACAGTCATTTTTATACTATCTTCTTGGTCATATAAGTAAACTCTAATTCAAAATGGATATTGAATACCAGAATAAGAGGATCACCAAAGGGCAGAGGAGGTTGTCTTGGTGACTAGAACTAAAGAGTGGTTTTCTTTAAGGGAAGGAACTCTTGACTTTATACTTTCATATCCTAGCCCCAGTGCATGATCAATTTGAAAACTGAAATTTGAACTTTTGAATTTTTATAATGGGAAAAATTTGTAGTGCTGTGCTCTGTAGAAATAGAGATAGAGAAGCTTTTTTGAAACAGAAGATTTTACACTTGATTTCTTCTTATGTATTTTCTTTGAGGAGTAAAATACGTGTGAGAATGCATTTATTTGATTTTTAAACCCTCACATTTCAAAGGCTAATTGAAAGAGATAAAGGATACCTCATACTCTTCGATATTCAGTCTCCTCTAAGTGCATGAATTGCCTTAGGAATAAGAGATGTCCTGAACCATTGCGTCATTTTAGAAGGAAGTATAGATACTATAATATTGAAAGGACTTGAATTTTTTCCAGAAAGCTTCTTAATAAGTACAATGCTCATGGAAATGTGATGATGGGCTGGATATTTTTAAAAGAGATAGATAGCAATAATTTCACTTTATGTGCTAAATAAAGCAGCCAAAGTCCAAAAGAAATTGTAAAATATTTGCAGTTAATATAGAACAGTTTTCTAGCTATAAGAACACATTAATAATATGTGATATCATTTAATAATGACAATAGGTAATATGACTGAATGAATACACTTTAATCACATAGAACCAGATCCATTTAATAACACAGAGACTAAACTACCTCTTGTCTTGCTTACACTGATAAGTGCTATTCTTATACTCTCGATTTAAGGCTGCATTCTTCCTTTAGTTACTTGCTAGAACTTTAAATACCTAGAAACTTTTAGCTGTAAGTTGAAAAGTGTGTGTATGTAAGGCAAAATCTATCTACTTGCTATGTCTATATTTCACTCAACTGTGAAGCATCATATCTTTCTGTGGTTGTACCAGAAAAATAACTTTTTTGTTAATATATAATTTTTGAGAGTTATAAGTTAGTTTGCCCTAAATAGTGCAGTATCAATGAAAGAGGAGATTAGACCATGTCAAAATGGCTGGGTAAATTGTTGTGACCTATCAATAATGGAGATTCAGGAAGTACTGTACACAGCTATACAGTTTGCAAATACCTGCACCTGGAGTCAACCAAAGAATGATATCTTCAATTATTCTCGTGTAAACTCTAGCAGGTTTCTGATGAGACAGCATGCCCCTGATATCCAGACTAGGAGTGGGAGATATAAAAGACGGTCATCACTGGGCTCTTGGCAACTTAGCTGTCTCTTTCACAGTCATCCTTTTTCACCCTGTTAAGTGTACTTCTTTCCCTACCTTTAATTGGCCAGCATTTGTTCTGCAGAGGATGTTTCCTTTGCTAACTTTAATAAATGTAAAACCTTGCTACTTTTAGTGGTTATCTTGACTAATTCTTTGATCAAGATAGAAAGAACCTGGAAAATACCTCTAGAGGGAGACCCAAGAAGCCCAGAATGAAGTAACAACAAGAATAAAATGAAACTGACTTAGGGTCTAATTCTTTCCACTTTCCATTTTAGATTAAACCATATAATAGATTAATTACACTCTAATCTTTGCCTCTGAGGAGTATCTTTTCATTCTTATTAAAACTAACAATGTCTCTTATAACCTAACTAGAGTTATCTAATTTCCTTTTTTTTTTTTTTTTTTTCTTTTTGAGACAAGGTCTTGCTATGCAGTTCAGGCTGGTCTTGAGCTCACTTTGTAGCCCAGGCTGGTTTTGACCTCACAAAGATCTTCTGGCCTCAGCCTCCCGAGTGCTGGGATTATGGGCCTGCACCACCATGCCCAGCTTTCTAATTTCCTTTTAATAGTGATTTGAGTAGAAAAATATTTCCTGTAGGACTCAGCATAACACAGGATTTATTTCATGTACTTCTCCTCATGATTAACTCAATACTATATTCGACCTGTCCATTCTGTCACAGCTTTTCGTGGGGAACATGTCGAGCAACACTAATGAATCTGTAAGTGAACCGTAGCTGAACAAGCATGAAGCCTATTGGCAAAGTATCTGGGAAGTTGTTAACACAGAGGACATTCTGTCTGAAAGAAAAGACATAAATTATGTTACTGGCATTAAACATAAAGTTTTTGTTTTTATTTATTTATTTCAGTTTATTTTGTTTTGTTTATAGTACTTCCATTCCACTACATTGCATCTCTAATTTAACAAATGTTAGATTTAGAGAGACTAATTAAGTCAAATTAACAGAATAATTTTGGACTCATGCAATCGAGAAAGAATGGCTGCTACAAAAACACAGTAATTACTGAGAAGAAATAGGCCAGGGTGCGCATTTCCTAGTAGACATTTAGGGGTAATTGGAACAGAGTAGAAGAAGTGTTTGGATAGTATTAAATTTCAATATACTGTACAATGGATTAATTTGCTATCACATAGCTCCCAAAATGATAGTTAGATTCATCTAGTCTCTGGGTGTTGAGGCAGGAGATTAGGGAATGGCATAATGGCAGTGGAAGTGGGCATGATGTTATAGTTACAAAATTCCAGGACACATGCCCAAAACAGCTCCCAATGCCCTCTTCATGGAGACAAACAGAGACTGTCATCTTTCATTCTTCTTGCAAGAACTGGATCAGTTTTTGATAGAATGCCCTAGACCTGTCATCAACATGAAGAGTGGGAGATACAAAAAGACAGTTGCCACTGAGCACAGCACCGCTGTCATCGCTCTTTCACAGTAGTCCAATCTTATGCTATAGAGTGAACTTTTGCCTACTTTGCCAAACTCGCTCTGCAGAACACATTTATTTCCCTACCTCTAACAAATGTAAAACCTCTTTACTTTTTGAACATATCATGACCAATTCTTTGCTTAGGGCAGAAAGAACCTAGAAACTTCCACTATAAGGAGACTTCAGCACCCTCCAAATCTGGTAACAAACAGTCTTATAAATGAAAGAATATCTATGTGTGATTCAGAAATGAAAATGACCTGTGGAATGAGAGCCTTTTCTTCATCATTCGGAATGATGGATGTTAATTCTATTTTTCCAGTTTTTATTTTTATTAGTATGTTTGCATTACATAACAATTACATTCCTGGTCAATAAATGGTCTATGTACATAATGCATCTCAATTACTTACTCTCCCATTTCTCCCTCCATCTCCTGATCCACTTCCCATTTGAGAGAGTTCTATCTCCCTTTTTCCTATTTTTATCTTTTATTTTGCTCTGTAACATCATGTTATATAAATATGTACAAAACTTATTTTTTAAAGAAATTTCCTAACCTGAAAAGGAAAATGAGTGAAAAATGTTAAAGCAAAGTATCTATGAACTGTGGGGAAATTATAAAAGGTATGACACAAGCACATTGAAAATGCCAAATGGAGAATAAGAGAGAAAGGAACAGAAAAAGTATTTGAAGCAATGACTAAGAATTTTCCAAAATTAATAGCATACACTAAACTACACACCTAGGAAGCTCAAAGCACACCAAACAAGATACATAGTACTATATTTTATGCGATAGGTTTCCATAGAGTGAAAGGAATTGTACTGCAAACTCTAGGGTAAAATCCATTGGAAAGTACTGTTCTAGTTACCTTTGCAGTTTCAACTTTCCTTCTCAATGGAGCAGTGTCAGTGGCCTACAAAGAAATAGTATCAATGGATGATATAGAGATACATAGAAATAAATTTATTATGGATTGACTCACACAGTTGTGCAGGCTGAGCAATATTCTCAGCAAACTTGAAAACCAGAAAACTGTCAATAAAGTTCCATTTGAAAACCAGAAGTTGGAGAACAAGTCCCAATCTGGGTGCAAAGACCTGAGAACTAAGAGTGCTAAGGTCCACGAGCAAGAGAGGACAGATGTTCCAATTCAAGAAGAGAAAGAACTTGTTTCTCCTTTCATCTTTTTGTGTTATTTGGGCCCTGGATTGGTGGTTTGAATGATGCCTGCTGTCTTTGTTACTACTTTGTTGCTGGGAGAAAATGCCCAACACCCGTAACTTCAAGCAGCAAAGGTCTATTTTGGCTCACAGTTTCGCAGGTTTCAGTGTGTCGTTGGTCTGCTTCAAGGCAAGGTGGCACTGCAGAGGGGCATGGTGGAGGAAGTGTGCTTGTGCCATCTCGGGTAAAAGGCAGAGAGAGTTCAAGGTGGAAAAAAGTGAGATACACCCTTGCAGACCATGCCCCCAAGTGACGCACCTCCTCCTACCAGGATTCACCTCACAACATCACACCCAGTTATAAACCCATGCATGGACTAATCCACTGATGAGAATCACACACCCATGATCCAATCACTTCTCAAAATCCCCACCTATGAGTACACGCTGCTTTGAAGGGACACCCAGATACAAACCATAACACCTAATTACATTGTTAAGGCTGGGTCCTCTTCACTGAGCCTACTGTTTGAAATGTTGCTTTCTTCCAAGAACACCTTTACAGACACACCCAAAAATGTTTCATGAGCTAGATATGTATAACTTATTTAGTCACTCGGCAAATAAAACTATAAGGAGGAAGGATCCATCATAAGGAGGAAGGATCCTCTAATGGGGCAATGCTAGAACAGGATTGTGTGCTTGTTAAGACGTATGTGAGCTTCTTTATGACTCTCTAATGTTGAATATCTCTCATTCACAGTTTTACAAATCCAGTGTTACAATTCACATCTAAGCTACATCCATCAATAATTCATCCTTATTTAATGAAACTTCCCTTTGATTAATTCCATTTGCTTTTTGCCTCTCCCTCTAGTTTCTATCTTAGGAATATCATTGCTATTCAGCAGTCACCTAACACCCCAGTATCTTGCCTCACTGGATGGAAACATTGAGCTGATATTTGATCATGCTTCTTCCGCAGCCTAGACAAGAGAAATCAGGTTTCAATGCTTTCATAGTTCATGTCCTTTCCCCCCCCCCTTTGGTGATTTGCAAAAGTTTGTATTGCAGTTCGGTTTTCAACTGGCTCGGGGAGGATGAAACTCAGTAAGCATAAACAATGGGAGCCTCTGGCTGACCTTACTATGACCCATACCAGTTCAGCTTTTAATGAAGCTGACTCTGCTGACAGGAGGATTAAATGATTTTAAAAAGCCATTTAGTCCTAGTTAAGGGTTATATAAAACAAGCTGAGTTTCCAAGTGTTGAGTTTTCCAAGCATTTGTGCATTGGATTAAAACTATAAAACTTTTGGTATTTTCTCAACCAAATACATATGCTGAATTTTTAAAATTATAACAAGAAAAATAATCATGAGGAATAACAGCCAACAATGTGTGCTTCATATAATAATATAATTATATTATAATATTATATTATAATTAT
>NW_004955571.1:656786-699881 GCF_000276665.1 Chinchilla lanigera
TATTATATATTATAATATAATAATATAATAATATAATAATATAATAATATAATAATAATAATTATGCCAGACATAATTAATGTTGATGCAGAACCGTTAAGTTCAGTTCCTTTCAATGTCATTTTGTAATATATTAAGGGGTAAGGTAAAAAAAAAATTTGGATAGTCCAGTATTATGGAATTACGTAACCTTCCCATATACTTAAATCTCAAATCTCACCAAATTCGAATCAAAGCTTTACCATTCATAGATAGACCCAGACTGTGTTTTCACCTACACATAAAAGGTAGATTTTATTAATAAAAAATTACAAAGATACACTTAAAATAATCACTGGGTGTGTCCTTTTTTGGATGAGGTAAAGAAGCATCAGAATGAATTGAGTGAATATCACAAGTTCAGAGTCCATAAATAACTGTATGTAGAAAACTGTTCCTCAGACAATACAATTTATTCATTAGATCAAAGAGGTTCCAGAGTAATTTAATAGTAATGAAATAAATACTTCAGACTTTCTATCTGCACAGGGGGAAAATTAATGAAAAATAAAGGAAGAATACTGATTTCACTTAAAAGATGGATTTATTTGAAAATTTAGAGCCAAGATGGATAGATAAAAAGAATAAAATGCTTCTATTTGTAATTATTCTCAAAGGAGGAAGTCCAGGCACTGAGCCTTAATGACAAAATTTAAAACTCTGAATACACATTTTTTCCTAAGTGCCCAGTGAGCAAAAACTGAGAACAAGATCTTACCAATACGATAAAGTGTACTTCTGGGACAGAAAAATAAATCTGAAATGATTATTTGCACATTAAGTACTTTAATTTATGAAATGGGTTTCATGATTTTTGATTATTTTTCTAATTAATAACTTCTGTTATTATTGATAATTATAATTTTCAAAAAACATTTTCGATATTAATTTCTTTGTTATATAATTTGAAGCTATGCAAACCCAGTGTTTGAATTGTGTTTTCATTTTTTGGATGATGAACAGCATTTCAAAAGATAATATAATTGTATTTATTAATCTTTCTTATGATTTATTCATTTTATATCTTATACATGGAGATGTTCTAAACAACTTTTAATTTGAAAATATCTGAAAATCTATTAGTCACAGAATAAAATAAAATAAAAATTTTAATATCAACTGGGCATGGTGGTGCACACCTGTAATCCCAGCACTTGAGAGGCTGAGGTAGGAGTGTCGTTGCAAGTTCAAGGCTAGCCTGGACCATAAAGTGAGCTCAAGGCCAGTCTGAAATGCTTAGCAAGATCCTGTCTCAAAAAGACAAAGAAAAATTAACATCAATTTAAAGAGTCCTATGACTATGCAGTTTTATTCTTTGAAAAGTGAAATGATAAAAATATAGTTAGGATACATGTGAAAGGACGTTCATAAAGCACTAATTATTTTACCCAAAGCTTAGAAATATTGCAAATACCAGTATTGTACTATATTTTTTAATTTCCTACTAAAATATATGAAATGATTTGTACTTCCAATGTTCAGTTTTATGTGCCTCAAAAACACAATGTAGATCAAAAGGAACCGGGTTCAAAAGAGTATAAGTAAGTCCCAGACTTAAGAACATTCCAATTGCAAACTGTCAATAAGACTCACCTGGTCAGTGAGTCGCTTTGTCAGACTTACAAATGAATCAAATTTATGAATGTTCTCCCAGAATGCAGTTTATTCATTAGTCAGGGAATTACTGTATCCATATTCTACTGTATACTCCCTTTCGTGTGACATTCTACAACAGAAAAAACATAAGTGATGTGACCAGTAATAGTGCTTGCATATCTTTTGATTGGGATATTTCTTAGGAAAGAGGAGGAAATTTTCTGGAATGATAATAATGTTCATTATTTATTATGATGGTAAGGGAACATGTATACTTATCAAATCTCATTCAACTGTATAGTTCCAAATATCTAATGTTTTGTATGTAAATCACATCAAAGTTTTAAATTGGTTGTGTAAGTTAAATAATAAAAATTATGCATAATTGTTATTTGTAGTACTGTATATTTTGGAAAATTTTTGAGGCAAGAGACTGAATTTTGCATGTACAGGGAAATATTTCTCCACAGTTTTCCTTCATTTCTGTATGCCTTGAGACTCAGGTGTTAATTTCCCATTGTTCTTTTCAATAAGACTTCCAGTACATTTGAACTCACAGAGTAAAATGAGTATTTTTCTTATGCCATCTAAAGACTTTAAACAAATAGCGCTCTGCATGTACTGCTGTAAATGTACCACATGCTAATTGATTACACTACTGGAACTCTACAAATAATGCTTAGAGAGATGGGAATAGAATGTCACTTTGGTAAATTTTTAAAATTTTTTTCTTAACAAATCTAATTGTTTAATTGGATGTGTCCTGAAATTACAATTGTTGCCACTGAAATGTTTAGGGGGACAGATGACTATTCTGGATCGAGCTATGAAATGTAAGAAATAAAAAATGTATTTTAAATCTACAACTACTTATGTTATCAACACAATTTTAGTAAATTCACAATCTTTTTCTAAAAAAATGCTTCAGAAATAGAAGATAATATGAGAACATTTCAATATTATATATGAGTTTCCACCTTAAATACGAAATCTCTGTACACTTTTAATCCCTAATTGCTATTTACTTATAATTTTATTTATTATATGTGTATATTACATGCCTAGCAGATACATACTTTAGTAGTAGCTTAATAATAATGAAAAGATGACTATGATGTATTAGAATTATGTACTTACATGAACATGATGACAAATCCGTCCAACATCCTGGTCATTTTCTTATCTAACTAATATTTAGTAAAGCAAAGCAGCAGAGGTGTTAGAATCTCATAGCTAATTCAATGACACTCAAGGTTTTCATTGAGATCATTTTAAGCTGAAACCCTACTGGTTTTCTATCACCTACTGTTTCTCAAGCAGTAAGATAGGGATGTTAATGATCACCTAATTGCAAATAAGTAAGTTAATATATCTGTTAGTGCACTCTTGGCAACTGCTTCTAGAATTCCTTCAACATTTATATCAATATCCACCATAAGAAATATAAAACTGGTTTCCTGCGCAACAACTCTCACTATCCTTTTTTTTTCTATCTTCATTCAGCTACTTCTATCTCAAAGGGAAAGTTACATGGACAAAAGTTAACCATCAGAACCATCAGAAATTAATCATCAGAACTCAGAATCCCATCTATAGCCCATTTTAATCAAACTTCTGGGCAAGTATAGATTTTTAAGAATTTAATTGAAGAATTTCTGCTGTGTCTACAAATGCTTCTTCAAACAACTATCTGCCTCGGAATTGGTTAAAATTGGATGTTGTATAGTAATAGCAATGTTACATATTTTCCTCCAATAAATACACAATGAAAAATCAATAAAATGAAACAGGTTTAGTGTGAATTAATCATAGTAGAAAGAATTACCAAGAAGGTAATGAAGTTGAAGCTTCATGGTTCTTCCCTTTTGTAAGTTCCTTCCAAAATTTCTGCCTGATTATACTAAATTCGTATCTTGTTTCTTAAAGTCTCCCTAAGACTTTGTTTTTTACAAAGTCTAGATTTTATCCTGAGAAATTTGGAGATGATACAAATATTGCTAGCTCAAATTGAAACTCAAGATCAAAAAATGAGACAAATAGAGAGGTAACAAAGAGAAAAATTACAGATTTGATTTTAAAAAGTGGAAAGTTTAGGCTAATGAAGAAATCTCTTGAGAAGGAAAAGATTGGGTGAAAAACAGTGAATATGTAATTAGAGAAAGGAAATAAATATTTGTCTCCTCTTTCACTTGAGAGCATTTTTGTCAATAAAATTTCTCCATCAACTCCTCACATGCTTGATCTCAAATGTATTTGAATTTATTTGTTAAAAGAACAGTGGGAAAAATTTGACAGTTTCTTATCTTTTTATAGCTATTTCACCCATACACAGAACCTAAAACTCAGTGATATATCAAAGACACATTATGGGAAAATTACAAAATAGAATAAGTAAGGTAGTGCGAGAACAAAGGGTCTTCATCAAAAAGATTCAGAATCTTCTGATCTCCACAGGTTTATGAACAAAAACTTGATCCATCTCATTCTCAGATGCATTGTTTCTGTGTTGCATGTAATCAAAAGGATTCTTTTTTTTCCCTTTTAGCTGAAATTATAAAAAGTGAAAATAAAAGAACAGAGTGAAGACCTTTTGCCTTCATATATTCTTTTGTTGTATTCTGATCTGCTGTAATGTTTTGTCTTGGTGTTACTTTTCAATGACCTTTGTTTAGTCTATGTGTATTTTATCTGTGCTCATTTTGTATATTCCAGATTTTTTCCAGATCCTTCAAGCCTCTGAAAAAAAAAGCACAAATCAAAAGGCATGAAATTGTAATTAATAATATTTATCTAGATTGTAGATGTCCATAGCAACAAAAGTGGAATTTTTTCACTTTTCTCAACTTTAAATTTTCATAGAATCTAAAAATATCACATAGTTCAAAACATGAGACAGATTTGATTGGGGAAGTATTTCCAAATTACTAAGGGACTTATTAGAAGGGAAGAGAAAAATAGTCACAAAAAACTGCTGTGTCTTGATGAAATGTGAGATTTAAAAGGAGTGAGCACAGCAGAAGGAAAATTAATTTTACTTGGAAAGTTGCAGAAAGTGATTTGAGCAGCTGACTGTGGCAGAGAATTTTCTTATAAAAATTTCAGATTACCCTATAAAATACTTTATCAATTTTTTTCAAAGATACAAAATCGGGATGATTTTATATATATTTTTAGGCCTTGCTCCTGGTGTCTTTGGTGGTTTTCTGTACGTGAGGATGGAATAAGTAGTACATACCGATTTTTGGAAGAAAGGAAGTAAACAAAATGTGTGGGGTAGAATATGAAATTGTGTAAAAACATAATTATGAAGTAATTGACATTAAAATCCTATAAAATATTCCAAACCCTTCATGTCATTTCATGGCTTAATTATCCTAACTCTTTCTGCTGTGCTAGAGAAAAATGAAGTTCACATTATTAACTTGTACAACATCATACAGTGGAGTAATTTAGTAAATTAGTAGTTTAATAGTAGTATTATTAATCCATGTTGTTTTGATAACATATTGCAATTTTTTCTTCTTCTTAAGTCTAAATGCTAGGCTCCAACAGAGCACAAATAGAAGTTATGTTTCATAACAGCTACATTTTCCAAATCCATTCATCTCACATATTTGCCAATAACATACATCCCACACATCAATCTATTTGTTTCATCACTTATTCCCTTATTTACTCAGTAAATATTGTATTATCTTAAATTATGCACCAGGCCCTTAGAAAACCATATTAAACCAATGATATTCACGATAGTTTTAACTTAGATTAATATTTTTCTCACTTATAAACCATAGTTTTGATTAATCTTCTACATGTTTAATCTTTCATACAGTAAGCAATGGATAAATACTTATTGTGCAGGGCTATACACTTAGTAATTTTAAAGAGCTTAATATTACTTCTGCACTGTCATAATCATTTCTCCTGCTCCAGGAAGATATGCTAAAGGTATAACATTAGTGGAATGAAGATCTGTGGTGATATTTTATTGCTTTTTATTCTTCAAATTGCATAATTACCACTTATATAACTTTGCTGGGATAGTCTGAATATTTATATTACCACTACTTGTATACTTTATGTTAAAACTCTCAACAATATTTCCCACAACTGATCACGTGGCACCTATGCCTCAGTCTATGTGAGGTCATCTCACATTTTTCCTGGGCCCACAAGATGATTACTTTCTACTCCTTTTTATTTAGGAAAAAATGAAAGACAGAAGAATATATGATTTGTCCTAGTCAGTGCACTCTGGGTGGAAGTTGAGAATATGAGTTCCAGCCCTGCACTGAAAGGTACTCCAAAGTAAGTTTTTCCTCTCTCTTCCTTCTTCCCAGCAACCTTGGAGGTCACATGTAGAAGAGAGCTATAATAAGAGTTTAACTGAATTTTTTTGGAGTTTTTATGCTGACAGATTTCAAGCTTCACCTTACCTTTTCTAATTTTGCCTCACACTGGGGCAAGCTGACCAAAAAATTGGAATGTTCCCTCCTTTGACCACAAAAGGAATTTCAAAGCATGAATAACAGAGGAAAGAGCATGAAAATGATCAAGATGGGGTATAGATAGATAGATAGATGATAGATAGATAGATAGATAGATGATAGATAGATAGATGATAGATAGATAGATATAGATAGATAGATAGATAGACATATTTCCCAAAGCAAATGTAAACATTATGCATTTCACCATAGAGCAATGAAAAAAATCTGCAAACTATAAATGGCACAACATACCCAAGGGAACCCTCACAGCAACCTAATCTTTTTTCCACATAAAAACCCTGCGCCAAGCTAGAACTAGTGGTGGGTATAATCCTTGTGCTCTGGGAGACTGAGGCAGGGGTAAAATACAGAACATACCAAGATCCTGTCTCAACAAATAAACAAATGAACCCTGTGCTTGTCATTCTTCCCTAATTCTCTCAAAACATTTTTAACCCATTTAGGGGTCTATCCTGCTTTTCCCAGGAAGTCTCATTTTGTGAGTTTAAGAGAAAAAAAGAACACAAATTACTGGTGTGTAAGTAACATCAACTGTCTTGATGTCCATACCATATTATAAGTGGGGGTTAATTTCATCTGTAAATGGTGATCATAGCAAGAGCAATACCCTAACATGGAACAAGCCTGTTTCTTTCAGTGACTTAATATGAGTGGAGACTTCCTGTGCTGACACTACTGGACTCTGATGTCAGTGAGGAGTAATTGCCTTATTTGGTCAAGCCAGTGAGATTTCAGCTCAATGTGAGTACTACACAAATTAGCAGCTGCAACTGGAGTGTTTCTACAGTAAAAGATTAAAATTGCAGTTAGATAACAAGTGTAACAATGAGATGGTAAGAAACATGAATCAGAAGCAAGAAAGAAGCCATGTTAGGTGTATGTAATGCCCCACAATAAGTACAATCATTTACAAATGAACAATGAAACTTTGATAAAACTTTTTTCTAAAAACAATGTAGAAAGCAGGACAAAATTCACTGAGTTTTAATTTGAGAGAAAGAGGTTGAAAAATTTTTAAAAATTCACAATGCAAATTGTCAGTAGCCGTATTTTGGTTAAATGTTTGATTTCTTGAAAGAATATGCCTATTTTGAATATGAATGAACTCTAATAGTGAATCTAGAAATTCTTAGTTCTGTGGCTCTGAAAAAGTACAGGTTTCTGAACTCCAACTATATATAAAAGCAAAAAGGCCTTCGTGAACAAATATCTATCAAGATTTCTCAGTAGAACATTGTGACTCTGCTCTATAACAAACTTCAAATTAAAGGTATAGACCCCTTATGAAAACTGATAGCCTAAAAATTAGCTTACATTAAATTAGGGAGAATGAAGTAAGGAATAAATGAGCATAGGAATAAAGAAGATATGAAGACAATGACTAGGACCAAAGTGTGAGGAAGATAACTGGCATATGGAATATCAGATGGAAAAGTAGAAAGGTCTTCAGCATATAAAAAAATGTAGAGAAAAACATAGCAGATATTTGAAATTAAGAAATTATTAAGAATTAATTATTAAGAAATTAACCAAAACCATCATTTGGAAAATGTTGAGATGTTTTAGGGGCTTAAAATAATCATTGCATAGAAAGCAAGCTATAACAAGTGCATTACCACCTAGAAAAATATACCATGAAAGCTTATTTTTTTATATCTTTAAGAAGGATTATGAATGGGAAAGAGTTTCTTAAAGGTAAAGTGGAGAAGTTCTTACCAGAGATCAGTAACTGGGCTTTCACACTGTCAGTATTTGTTTACTGGGTTTTAAAAATTGAATAGACCAAGGACTACTGTATATTCCCATTTGTTTCCCTTTAATTAAGCATAGTTGTTGTTGTGATTGCATCCTTGGTCTCATATTTCTTATTGAATATGGTATGGAGAGAAGGTTATTTGTATTTTTAAGTTACTGGAGTACATGGATCCTCAAATGTGTTAAGTGTATTAGACCATGTAGTACCAGAGATCTTGTACTTTTGAGTAAGATGGTATGACTTATAAAGCCTTGAGGTCTTAGAGAAAGGGATAATGTGTTTTTGTGTGGAGGCAAAGAAGGAAGTATATACGATGACAGAAACACTGGACTGTTACAGAAGCTGATTAAATACCAAACCTGTTCCTTCTTCTGAATCAACTGGAATTATATCCTATTTGACAAACTATATTCTCAACCTCTTTGCATCTCTATGAAGCCACATACATAGTTCTTGCCAACGGAAAGCAGGTGGAAGTAGTATGTTTTTTCTGGACTCAGACATTAAATTGATGTACTCATCACATTTACTCTTCAAACCCAATTTTCTGCTGATTTGATGATGCAATGGAAAATTCAAAGCCATGTTTTGAAGGAAAGTTACTCAGCATAAAAGAATCTTGAAGATCTCTATCACATCTAGGGAGATTTGCAAATCACTCAGAGTTGTTTGTCACCAAAAAAATAAAAGTTAGCTATGCACACTGTGCCACTATGGATACAGGGCTATCTGCACAAAATATTAAGTTTTCTTCCTTGGTTGGTACTCTCTCCATGCAAATTTAACCTGAAGGCTTATCTGGAGGCTCTAGGAGAAGCAAAGACCTACTTCTGTATCCTGGATCAAAAATGGTTCTTCTCTTGTTTTGGGTGTTAATTTATGTTAGGAAATGATTGGCGTATACATTGGAAAGGAAGAGAGTTTCAGAAAAAGACCCACAATGTCACTGCAATGAACATCCCCTGAGGGAAATGAAAATTCATATCCTGGTTTATCTGTTCACTCAGCTTTACAATATTCTCTTCCATTAATGTTTCAATGCACTAAAATCTTGCGCCTTTCTATACTATTTGAATATTTACTGTTATTGTTGTAAGTCAGTTAGATCTAATTGGAAGAACGTAATGACACTTTTCAGTCTGTATTCACCTTGTCTTCTGCATTCAATGACTGTTGACAATATCTTCTTCAAACTCATCTTTTTCTTCATTTATTATTCCAGGTCATTGCTTATATATTATGTATTCCCTTTTCAAGGTCACCCAAAATAGTTTTTCTAGCCACTCAATTTTCCTTTGCTCAGACTCCATTTTAAGTTTCTGTATTAGTCAACTTTCCCACCATTAGGACAAAATACCTAACATACACAGCTTAATGGAGGAGAGACTTATTTGACTCATGATTCCAGAGGGTTCTATCCACAATGATCTGGTTCCTAGGCAGAAACATCACCATTGAAGGGTGTGGCAAAGGAAAGCTGCTAGCTTTGTGGTGACAGACAAGCAGAGTACAGGGACCGAGCATCAGAGAGGGAGGGGCAGAGCATCAGAGAGGAAGAGCCAGTGATCACATACAGTTTGCAAGGTCATGCCTCCAAGACCCATGCAGACTCACTCAGAAGTGCTTTATTAATCTCAAGCCAATCAGGTTTAGAGTGCAGATTTGCCATAATAGTCTTCCTTTTCAAGCAAAAGCCTATATTTTGAATTGCCACTTATATGCCAAGATCACTGAAATGTTTCCCACCAGCCAAGACCACTATCTTTATTCTGTACCTTAACACTGACTGCTTCCTATAAATCTATATATTTCATTTGCATTAATTCTAGGGGTAGATCAAACTCTGCCATTGTCAAAACTTCTCAGTATTTTTTAACAAATGTGCATTGATCCTTAAAACCTAAACCTAAAAATTAAAATCTGAATCAGAACAACTAGCTACCAATATGCCCACTTTACTATCATGAGATATCTCATATCTATCCTTGATTCAGTCTCCCAGCCAATATCAAGCCAATCAAAAGAAGCACTGAGTTCTTTCACTTATGGCTGGAATATGGTAAAAGAATCTTTATTAATATTCTTTTTTCCATTTTCAGCCATCACAAAACCAAATTCTACACATCAAGAAAAAGAACTCATTTAGCATGCATATCTAATCAAATAAATACCTGCTTAAAACATCTTCATTGAGAAGGTCAAACTTTCCAATATAGCAAATATCCCTCTTTTCCAATATAGCAAATATCTCTCCTTTCCAATATAGCAAATATCACATTTCTATGGCACACCCTAAATGTTGTAGGTTAATGGATGAAACATTTCTTCTAGCATACAAAATTTTCACGAATGACACATTATCTTTTATGCTCAGAATTTAATGAATTCCGTAATCCGACAAAACATATTTTGCAGAGGATGAAAGAAAATGATAGCAGAGTGTGTATTTTTTTTATTGTTTATTTTTTTTCCCAGAACCCGGAATCAAACTCCCGACCTTGTGCCTGCCAGGCAGGTGCTGTGCCGCTGAGCTAAATCTCCTGCCCCAAACTCACAATTTTTACTGTCAGCATTTTTATTGGGAGGTACCAGGAATTGAACTCAGGACCTTGCACTTGCCAGGCAGGAGGTTGTGCCACTGAGCTATATCCCTGGCCCCAGAGTGTATATTTTTAGTAACATTTCCCTTATAAAAATTATCTAGGTAAAAAATTGAAAAGTAGGTTAAATCTTAACTTGGAATGCTATGTTTCTTCACAGCTGTTAAAGTACTTTTTCTAAATAAAGAAGAATGCATGAAGATCCTATGCAATTTCTGCCTGCTAACTTTAGTGATTTTTCATCTGTGCCCCCCCAAGAAAACTTCGGAAGTTAAATGAGTCCAAATAAACATATAAAAATAAATCTGAATACATTCTAAAACATGACAAGAGAAAATCAATGAGAATGTTGATGTTTACAAAATTTTTATTTGTTTACCTATTTTTACAAGTTGCTTAGTGATACTTCAGGAAAACAAGTGTTTTGATGAATAAATGCTGATCTCAGTGAACTAGGCCTTTTCTTTACACTCCTATGATTTTACAATACCTGTAGATATTGCTTGCACTTTGTAAGTTGCCTTTGAATTGTAGTTTACAAATCTGTTTCCTCATAACAAATAACATAACTTCCTTCATAAAAACGTACTATGTACTATTTTTTCTTCACAGTTCCTTGGACATTTCACAAAACATGAAAATATCTAATATATATCTGCACAATGAATGGGGGAACAGATATTTTCCAATATTTCTAACTAGTAAAAACATTGCTCATTATCTTTTTCTGTTTTTCCTTCATAAAATTACAGATTTATGGGTAGTTATAATTTCACGTGTAGGTTCCCTTCCCTTCAAGGCCCTTCAAAAGGAAAAAAATAAGCCCTGGATACCAGGATTGACAGAATATCACTGGATATGGTAAATACAATTAGGGCCCTACTTGGATCAGGCACCACTGAAACCCCAAACATGTGTTCCATTGGGTTTCCCAGGATGTTAAACTGCTCTAATAAATGCCAGTTTATTTCATTATTGCCTACTTTAGAACCAGTAATTTTCTAAGTATCATTAAAGCTTACAAATACCCTTATGCACTGCTAGGCTTTTAGGGCATGAAAATAACAATTGATGACACTTTTAGTTTTGTATGTAGTAGTAGGGAATGCTGGCACTATTCTGGGCCACAGTCATGTTTCCTTACCTCCTTTTTCTGATATATGATTCATTTGCTACACTGATGAATTAATCTGCTCTTCAATAGTTGGTCTTCTACATTGGTCTTCCTTTCCTCTTTCTGTCATTTGAGTTAAGTATCTGTTGTTAAATGTAAGGACTTATCTGGAGCCCCTGAAAATAACCATAATAGATGTTTGAACTCCCTTCACTGACAACAGTGCACACTGAGGGGTGTTATTTAACTTTTATGGAAAAAGCAGCAATATATACAGTACATTCCAAATTATCCACATATAACTCTCACCAGTGGAGAGGTAACTTTTATTTTAAGTATCATTAAATCTCAGAATCTTCAGTCAAGTAATTTTTTGGCACATGAAAGAAAACATTGACTTTTTCTTAAACTAAATATATATATATATATATATATATATATATATATATATATCCTACAAATAAAGAACACTACTTGCAGCATAAAGGATAGAGGTGAATGGCACATCATGTATCCCACTAATCAATTGTTTGGAATTATTAGTATCTCCCAAGGTGGAAATGAGGCAGAGAAACTATGAAGCCCTCATGATTTGTCATTGCTACCTAGTTTGAGCAGAATGTCTCAGAAATGCTCCCATATCAGGGCATAAAGCACCAGAAGAGAAAAAAAAGAAAGAAAAACAGAGGTAATCATTGGGTGTGATACACAGATTTGTCTTGGTAATGTTTTTTGTCCCATTCAATTCAGTCTAATGATTGTTTCTTTCATGCTTGCTCAGCCTTCTCTCCCTTATAAAAGATTCTTGTCTAGTATTGTTGATAATTGTGTACTGTATCTGTCTCTGGGGTGTTTCCTGGTTTGCCAATATGCAAGAAACAACAGAAAAACTTACCCAAGAGGGAGTGAAGACAATACAAATCTACATTTAATCCCCAAAGCGGAAAATGCACAGAAAAATCTGAAGAAAGACTTGCAGAATATTAACCTAGTTAGACTGTAAAGAGCCCTGAGGTCTTTGTTTTTTGTTTGTTTGCTTTTCGCAACCTGGTAAAACTGAGACTAAAAGACTTTAAAGGGGTTGCTGAAGGTCAGAATAACTTCCAGATATGCTATCTTTTCACTAGTCTTAATTACCCATAAAAATGAGTAAAGAACTAATCCAAGAGTAGTCTGTTAATAGTTGAAAATTCCACTACATGTGAAATATCTCACTTTTCATACAGTTATCACGTTAGTGTTCCCCAGGGTGTTCTCTCTTTATCCCTCCAAATCAAGTGATCAACTTTGAGTGTTTCTGCCTATAGAGGTGTTATGGTTGATAAACTGTGTCATCTTGGGGAGTCTAGAGGTTTGACTAACTAACTCAGCAGTTCTTCACCTTGGAATGAAAAAGACATGCCCTTACCCTTCTGGGATGTTGTTTATTGTGTCAATTTGAAAAGTTTAAAAGGTTAACTACGTGACTCAGCAGGGAGCCAGGGTGCTTACTTTGTATTCATCCTGAGCCTATGCAAGAGAAAGGCATGCAGAGGGACCCCCGCAGGGCCGGTAAGCTGCATAAAAAATGGAAATTGAGAAAGGACTGGCTGCTAGTTCTTCCCAGGAGCTCCAGTCTTCACCATCAGCTTGGTCATCTCCTGGCTTCTTGTGCAGACTGTTCAGCTTCCGCCTGGGACTCTTCAGCCTTTTGGTGTAGGCTCTCTGGCCTTCCTCATAGATTCTTCAGCATTCCGTGGCAGACCCATCAGCCTCCTGATACGGACTTGCACAGACACTTCAGTGAGCACCAGGTCCGGGGCTGGGCTCTTCAATCTCCAGCGTGCAGACACCCTGTGCAGCCTTCCTCATCCAAATCTGTGGCTGACCATTGTAAGCCAACCTTATAATTGTTTTGTACATTTGTATATCTTGAGTTATATCTGTTTCTCTAGTAAACCCTGACTGATACAAGAGTTATGATTTTAAAGAGTTGCTTCTGCTTAAGAAAACAGAATGGTACAGAAATCTTCATGTATTATTTCTATTACTTTCTTACATATGAGAAATAATCTAAGGATGGAAAGTTTTGGGTATTTTATGGATATCTCAACAAGACCAACATGATCTATTTCAAGATGAAATGGCCTTACTGCTAAAGAATGACATTGGTATGAATTACTCTGAGGGTCTCACCTCTGCCATTTGTACTACAACAATTATTGTCTATAGTGAATGAGACGAATCTGGACAGGTGAAAATTGAGATTACTGAGGCAAATCTAATTATTCTTGGTATATTTATCTATACTTACCTAACTTGATGAGAAAAACATATATCCCTAGCTTTTTTGTTACAATGAGATCAAATCATTCCAGTATCTCCTATATGAATTTGTTGAAATTTCCTGACATTAAATGAGAAATTTTGCATATGCTAACTGGCTATGGAATTCTGGTCAGACTATTGGTTATTTGGTTGATTCTGATTCTTTGTTGTTGTTGGTTCTAATTCTAACAAAGATGTTTTTTGAATCTTACTTGATATTCCTTCTTATGCTAGCATTCTATGGCTTGGTAGTGGTCCTTGTTGTCTTTTACATCTTTTTTGATGGCAAAATTCTTTTGATCATTATCTCTTAGCACTGACAAATAGAACTTCTCAAACTATGCTGATTTTGTAACTTCTCACTTCAATTTTATACCTACTATTTTCTAATTGAAAAATAGCAAGTTCCCATATTTCAGTTATATTTCTAGATATCACTTTCTTGATGGAATTAGTGAATCATTGTTTAGTTGAAATAATTAGTTCCTTGTTTATAATTAAGAGTTATACAAAGTGTTCTAAAAACATGCTTTAAGAATTTTATTAATAATAAAGATATAACATTATCAGAATTAAATATGTTGCTTCAATTTGAACAAGGCCAAAATATTCAGTTTTATTATTTTATCATTTATCTCATTAAACAATTGTTTCAATGTAATCAAAATTGTAAAGTACTAGAGCACAAAGGATCTTAAGTTTTGATGTGACAAATAGATTGTCTAAAGTATAAGTAACAATATTTTACATATAAAATTAGACACAACATTATGGTAATGATAATGAAGTAAAACAAAAAGGACAAACAATTATTCCTTTAACATTACTTTCTTAAAGCATTGAGAAGTAATACTATTTGAAGACTTCTTGTATTCATAAACTCATGTATTTTCGTGAGTATTTAATTGATTTAGATTACCTTCAAACATGAAACTGAAACATTTAGTTTTATATCATAACTTTTGGTACCTCAATCTCCCAAAATCCCAGAAGAGAAACATAATGTTTGTTGCTCAGTTTTATAAAATTTGTGAAATGGTTATGATGCTGTGTACAGTGGCATTTGTATTCAATAAAACTGTTCATGCTTGTTTTAAAGTAAGCTAATTTTTCTGAAACAAAATGTCATTGTAGAAAGTTTATTTTTAAACAATGATTAAACAAAATATGACTGACTATGGTACATATTGAGAGCAGGGATTGCAGAGTAAAAAGGAAAGCCCACTGACATCCTCACAGTAATAAGAAACTTTAACACAAGTTTATTTTTTTCCTATGAAACAGATATTTCCAGTTATTCCACATTTTTTTCAAATTTATTATCAATGACAATCACATATTACTTTTTTATCCATTGTTTTAAAAAATTACATACCTATAAGTTAAGCCCCATGATAGATAATATAAGTATGCAAACAAATGTTTCAGATTGTACCTATGAGGGGTTCATAGCCTAGGAGAAGAGGCAATTACATGAACAAGAAAATCAAAATCAACAATGAATACATAAAAAGATGTGATTGTTTTTACACAATCGAGTACTATTCAGCCATAAAGAAGGATAAACTTGAGACTTTATAGCTAAATGGATGGACCTTGAAACCATACTTTTAAGTGAAATAAATTGGACACATCTGTAAATATAACATTATCTCTCTGATATGAGAAACTGAAAGTGTAATTAAGAACCAAAATGTGTAGTACATATTGTGAAATAAGAAGAAATTGTTCAAAAGGAAAGGGGCACTAGGGAGGGCAGAGAGGGAAAGAAGGAAAAATTAAAAATGAGGAAGAAGGATAAAATGGAAATAAAGCTTTGCAAATAAGAAGCGTAAGAGGGGAGGGGAATGGGAAAAAAAGAGGAACCAAGGTATAGCATGTACAGTTACAAATTCCCTATGATAAATGTGATCATTATGAGGATCTGAATTGTAACAATAAACTCAATAAAAATAAAATAACAGAGAAATAAAGAAACAATCAAAATATAACACAGTAAGCACTGTGGACAGCTTCTGTGACAAATACTATGGCTGCCTACCCAATAGTTATTTCTGTCTCTTTCCTGTGACTAACCTCTGATTCTAATGAAATTTTACATTGACATGTTTCCATAACAGTTAAGACCTGCATCTGTGAGATAAAGATAGCAGGTGACCCAATTATGTCCAACAAAACATTACAGAAAATCTAATAGGGCAGTCAAGAACAAAATTTCCCCACACAGTGTAAGAGTGGTCAGGAGCATGACTCTCCCCTCCTTCTCATCCCCTTCCCCCTACTGTCCTCTTTGTCTTCCTTCTTTTTTTCCTCACTTTCTCCCTTTCTAATTCTATCTCTCTGCTTCTGTGTCTGTTGTCTGTAGAGCTCTGCTTCCAAATTGCAAATAATATCATGGAATATAGGATTATGACAGTGATTTGGAAAAATGATGGAGTGAACAATGAGGTAAGCATATTATGAATCTATTAGAGCACAATGATGGAAGATAAAAAGCTGACACAATTCCCCAGCTGATTTCAAGCTCCTACTTCCATGCTTCTATATATGTAATAAAAGAGTCCTATTAGTTTAAGCTAGTATTACAATGGCTGTTATTGCAGACAAAATCATCTTCCTTTCTGTAGCATCAAATGGAAGAAGGCATGAAAATTTGATTTTGAAATATGAAAAAATTCAGACAGAGGGAAGATAGGAAATTTTAGTGAGAATAAAACATGTTGATATTGTAATAGCAATAGTGTAGAAAATTCTGAAAATTTCTATGTTCAGTGGTTGAGGAGAAGAACAAAATGAGAGGTAGAGGTAAGTTTGTCTATGTCAAAATCAAGAAGTCATATTGTCCTATAAAACAATTAGGGAAAGGGTTGAGATGGGATTATTTTTTCATATTATGACTGTCCTGAAAGCACTGATGATGGGCTTAAGCAGGAATAAATTGGTATTAGATAGAATCAGTTTGCTAAACACCCCTAAGTAGGTCATAGACACCTAAACTTTCTTACCTAAACTACAGTGGATGTGGTGGTGCACCTCCTATTCATGAATACAAAGTATTCATACTCACGGCTTCCTAGAGTGTTGGTAACTGAATAGGTTTTCATTATCATCCTCTTCCCTAATTCAAAGGAAAACTTCACTTGAGGTTAAGTTCCTTCCCTAGGGGTGACTCACATCTAGCGGCTGGTCAAAGCAGGGATACAATCATAAGACTCTCGCCCTCAGCTGGTAATATTCTGACAGGTTATATCAGCTTGAGAACTCTGTATGGGATCAATCAAAAGTTCTTTTGCAGGGGCACCAGAGTCCAGATATTTTTTCTTTCTCTGCTTGTGATCTTGTTCATCTAATTCCAAGAATATATTCTTGAAAACATTCTCTGTATGCAAATACCCATCCCAGAGTCTGTTTCCCAGGGTACAACACTTAGATAATGAGTAGTGTAAGGAAGAAGATGCAAAAGTAGCATTTGGCAGTGGATCACCTGTTGGTCAGCTGGAAATGAGGATTATTTAATGAGTGCTATGTGGAATACTGACAGCTGCTACCATGCTGTAATTGTGTAACTGTTTAAATTTCACCAGTGGGTAAAATCAGGATAGACATGGTAGAAGAAATTTCTCAGGAAAATGTAAAAACTCAGAGGGTATTCCACAAGTAATCATTGCATAATTATTATTGAATTGGATGGCTTCTAACCAATGCATTGGTGAAAATCAATAAAATGAGAAAAATTATTTTAACTTATGGTGAAAGTAAGAGCTGAATGGCTTCCTCGGTAACATATAAGCATAATCTCGTCTGGGGATCTAGCTCAGTGGCACAAGTGCCTGCCTGGTAAGTGCAAGGTCCTGAGTTCCATTCCTGGCACCAAGAAAAAAATCATAATTTCATTCCTGTAGCTAGAGAACAGGGAGAACTAAAAATTAGAATAAAACTTTCTTTCTTTCTTTCTTTCTTTCTTTCTTTCTTTCTTTCCTTCTTTCTGTCTGTCTGTCTTTCTTTCCTCTTTCTTTCTTCTTTCTTTCTTTTGTTTTTATTTTTGTTGTTGTTTTGAGACAAGGCTTAACTATGTAATTTGGACTGGTCTTGAACTCACTATGTATCCCAGGCTGACCTCGAACTCAAAGCAATTTTCCTGCCTCAGCTTTCCAAGTGGTGGGATTACAGGCATGCACCACCACACCTTCCAATAAGACTTAATATAAAAAGTTGCAGAACTCAGGAAAAGTTGAATTCTTAAGTATAGCAAATCTGTTTTACTGGCATTCAGATTGGACTGGGAATCTCACACATAGAACATGGAAAATATAATTTGATGTGCTTGTAAATCTGGCATCCACAGATTTCCCTGAATCATTTAGGCTTACAAAAATGCTTGCAATTGTAATACAGTGGGAAAATGCTTGCATAGCAGGCAGAAATTCCTGAGTTTGATACAAGAAAGAAGGGAGGGCGGGGCTTTCCATCCACTGGCAACTCTCCTCTTCCTTTTTGGAAAACAATGCTGAGATCCCTTCCTTGCTTTCATCATAAGCCCATTTTCAAGATCTTCATTTCTGGACCTCAAATATCTAGGTTATAGTCACAACATAATCCAGTGAAAAGGTGCCAGACATGCTAGCAGAGGGAACATGCTTCAGAATCTAGAAAAGGCATTCCAAAAGAAATTGGAGGAGTACTGATGGCTTTAAATGTATATACTACACAAAACTGGAAAAATCCACAAGCAGAGTATAATTCATGACGTCATTCTGTTTACCAAACTGCTGAGACATATCTTGGCACAAGGGGATATAGGGTGATTATGTATCCCAAACTGATTAAATTGTGCTGATTTTGTCAGACCCATGAAGTAATAAGGATAGGTTTCTATTTTTATGTCAACCTAGAATGTGGAACAGTCCATTCCAGTTATAGTGAATAGCTACCTTTCCCAAAGTAAAACACCCAGTGGAATCATCATGCCACCATACCGTTGGTTGGTCTTCTTGAGGTATAGCGCTGTACTGGGGTTTCAACATTCACTTTGCTGCTGGCTGGTTAGATGTTTGGTAGAAATAGTACCTAGATCAGCCTGGTGTGTTGGAGCCCATGCTGTTGGTTCTACGCAGTTACAATTCCTCCAGCCAAGCTGTCTCTGTGTCCTCACTGCATCAGCTAGAGCTAACTAATATCATAGGATGTTACTTCTAATTACATAAATAATTTCACATTCTAGGAATGGATTTTTCCTTTCTACCGGAATAACATCACGTAGGACTTTGCTTGAAAAGAATATACACAGATACAAAATCTCACATAGCCTTTTCATTGTACCAAGGAATGAACCTTATAATAAAGGAAATGAAGCAGTTTAAAAATTACCATGAGTTTCTGTAGTATTATTCCACATTCTATCACCAAGAAATTGCTAGGTTGACATAAAAATAGAAAAAGTTTGTAAATGTGCAGATGAAGTATTAGCCTGAAGATACAGTGCTAAATGGATCTTTTACTTTTGCCATTTTATTCAACCCATATTAATAAACAATGTGTGGTGCTGTGGGGCCAATGGGAAGAATGCATGTGTACTGGAAGCTCAGATTGGGAGTAGGAATAATCCTGATCATCATTTCCAAGGATGTTCAAGGAATATCTATACTGCCTTTCCCCGTAATTTCAATATATCTTGATGTACATGTGCTAGACTCTGGGAGTAATGTTTCCAACAGGGAACATAGCGTGAGTTTTATTAAACTTTAATAAATACTTGCTGTCCAAATGTTTTGACTTCTTTATGTCCAGGTGAGAAAGGAGGCACTATTCTGGAAGGGCACAAGACTATGGTTGTACAAAAAAAGGAAGGAAGAAAACAAATAGCTTTGAGATGATACACTGGGGATCTGTTCATATCTCACAGTTCAGTTCTTATAGTTTACGGGCAGGGGTAGCAGTCATGATCTGGGGAGTATATTAAATATCACACAGTAAACTTAGGGCAACTATCAAGCCTTTTAGAACACCGATGGATTTACTACTGTTCAGCACCATCTTGTATGGTCAAATAGGTAATTATATAAGCAAACTCAGTTTATATCTACCGTCAGGGATCAACTCTCACTAATCATATGTATCAAACTAGGTATCAGTAGGAAAATATACCACAGTCAAATGATGTTCTTGAAAACAATTTTTTGAAGAGACTGCAAACAGCATGAAATGAGTTAAGAGGATCCAGGAAAGGATGATGGAGTTTCTCTAGGATAGTTACAATGAATTTGATGGAATGATATCAAAACCCAAAAGACAAAGAATTATCATAACATATTCCAAAAAATTCTCTCAGGAAAAAAAGAATAAACCAGAACATTCAGCACACCATGTTTCAGAAACTATGCGGCAGAATGCAAACTACACAATCCAAAATAATTCTCCCAAGGGCTAGAATTCTTGAGATTGAAATAAGGAGATTTTATTTAAGAATATAGCAGTTTATATGGAGAATGTAAGAGCTTAATCAAAAAATCATGTTTTGTTCACATAAAACCTCTACTCTTGCCGTAGAAATATGACTGGAAGTGGTATTATAACATCTTCACTTGCAGAATGTTTGAGTGGGTGATACCAATGTATTTCTCTCTCTCTCTCTCTCTCTCTCTCTCTCTGTGTGTGTGTGTGTGTGTGTGTGTGTGTGTGTGTGTATTATCTTCCATTGCTGCACTTCTGAAACTTAGTAAACCCTTTTGGGATTAACACCCTTTTTTCAGACACAGATTTAGTCATGCCAACTGAAGTCTTACCAGTTGTTGAAGTTATTTTCTTATTGCTGGGGCAAAATACCTGATACCCAAAGTTAAAGGAGGAAAGGTTTATTTAGCTCACAGTTTTCAGGGGTTTTAGTCCATAATTGGCTGGCTTGAAGGCAGAGTGGGTGGCAGACAGGCATTGCAGAGGAGAAACAGTTCATGGTGGGCACAAGATAGCAAAACAACAAGGGATGACCACAGATATTTCTCTTATATTTTATCCAGGATACTTAGGGTGGGTAGCCCTCACACCCTTAATAGTAGGGCCATTGATCCTAGTATTGCACTGTGAATCAATCCAAGCATCACACATTCTAGATCCAGCAACCCCTGAGAAAGCACCACCTATGAGTGCTTGAAGCTTTGGAGGGCATCTGGACCCAAACCATAACATCAATCTAGAGATATTCCTCTCTTCATGACCAGAAACATTGCATTTTCTTATTTTAACATTAACTAGGGTAAGGAAGATTGCGTGTGTGCTTTATATACTGCATATACTGGTCTAATGATAAGTGACCTTATTTGTATTCTTGGCCTGGTCCTTCCTGTTTCTATCACTAAATTGGTGAGTAAATAACTAATCATAGATCACATCTCCTATTCTGTTTTTTTCACTTGATTTTCAGCTATATAAAAATCTGAATACCTAAAATAGAAGGCCATTTCCCCCCAAATCGTGTCCATTCACATCTAAACTCCACTCTGATGAAGGACTGTACCATCTAGTCACCAACCTAGTCCATAGATTAGTGTGGATACACCCTTCTCATTTTTCTTTTGCCCCTGCATGATCATAGTCAAGTCCAGTTCTTATGTAATATCTCTCCTCACTATCTTTCCTCATCTGTAACCTGGGCCTTAAATTTAACCTACCTATTTTACCTGTCTTTTAATTGATTTTCTTGCTAAGATTTTCTGTGCTGCTATCTCTTGTTTTTCCAGTCTTAGGGATTTTAGTTGTCTATGTCACCATGGCATTAAAATGACAAAAAAGAATCTGTGATAAAGCCTGTCCTCAGGAGTAAACACAGCTACCCGCAGCTGGGCTATATCCTGTCAGAAGAAAATGTTCCTCTTCATTCTTAAGGAAAAGTGAAATAACCTCTTCCTCATCCTCCTTCTATCTTGGATGCAGTCATTTTTATTTTTTCTAAGTGTTTACCATTAGGAACCCCTGGCTAGATGTAGTTGGAATTCAATATCCTCTTAGGAGCAATTATAGCAATTTTAGCTCTTTCTTGATCTTTTTTTCCCTTATGTGTCAGACTATTTCTTATTCTGTCATTTTGATCCTTCTGTTACTTGAAATAAACACCATTTAAAATATACCATAGCCCAGATTACCTTCTTCTACAAGCCATTACGATATTCTTTATTCTTTTTATAACTTTTCCTACAGAGGAAGATCTTTAAAAAAAAAAGTATGTTTAAAAAATGTTTGTCTGCCATAGACACATTAATAATGAGAAAATGGTATAAATATTCATCAATATAGCCACAGAAAGTTCACCATTTAGCTTCACAAAATGCATAAATTTGCTATTAAAGAAATGAAAATCATAAATATACTCAATGATTTAAAAGGCCCAGCAAAATAATTTTTTTCTCATATTATGTAGCAGACAGTCATAAAAGCATAACAATAAATGAAGTTTTTAAGAAATTCTTTTATATTATAGTTTTGTATACAACTCTCACTTTCAAAAACTTATAAATTATTAATGTGGAAATTAGCAACTAATTTTCAAAATAGTTGTAATTCAGAGTTTCTATCGTAAGGTTAAATTTTCCTGCAGTCACAATCAACCTGAAAATCTCAGTAACATGCTACAACAAGCACTTACTTTACATTCACTTTTACTTTTTTAAAATTATAATTCACCTGCAGCTCTAGTCAATGATGTCTTTATTCAGAGAACCAGACTGATTACAAGCTCTATCTGAAGTACTGTTTTTCTCATGGAAACTAAAAACAAAAAGATAAATTATAAAGCATAACTTCAGAATTGATCTAACTCACAAGTAATATTTTAATAGTTTTATTTAGATACAATATAGTTACAATGCAACTCACCCTTTTAAAGTGGTGATTCCATGGTACTTAGTAAATTCACAATGTGCAAGTATCAAATATTTCTAGTTCTAGAACATTTTCATCACCTCAATTAAACCCAGTGTTCATTTCCTACCCCACCCACTAACAGCCACTCATTTGCTTCCTGGCTCTACGGATTTGCTTATTCTGGTTACTTCACAAACAGAAGACCACATATAATGTTATTTTGTTTCTAGATTTTGTCATTTATGAAACTGTTATCAAGTTTCATTCATATGTCAGTACTTCATTTTTTAAATTGCCAAATAATAGTCCATTGTATGGTATACCATATTTTACATATCCATTGACTGATGAACATTTGGCTTGCTCCCCCTGTTTTGTTATTGTAAATAATGTTGCTATGGCTATATATACACACACACATATATATATTTGTTTGTGTGTGAACATATGCTTTCAATTCTCTTGATTATATATTTAGAAGTAAAATTGATTATATGTTAAATCTGTTTAATGCTTTGAGGAAGTGCCAGGCTTTTTTCAAAAGTGGCTGTGCTATTTTATATGCCAATCAGAAATGTTTAAAGGTTGTTCTTTCTCCCTATCTTCGCAGAAGCTTGTTTTTTGCCTTTCTGCTTATAATTATCCCAATAGATTTGAAGTAACATACCATTGTGGTTTTGATTTGCAGTTCTCTAATGCTAATGATGTTGAGCATCTTTACATATGCTTTTTGATCATTTGTATATCTTATTCAGAGAAATGTTTATGGGGATACATTGTCCATTTTACATAGGTTGATATACTTGTTGATGTCCCCCAAAGGTTTTTGAGAATCAACTCATTTTCTTAAGATTTTTTTGTTTCTCTTCCTCAGATGGAATATCTGAATTTAGCCTGTCCTGAAAATTTTCCATTTCTGTCTTCTGTCAACTCGAATCTAATACTAAGCCCATCTAGTTAATATTTTATTTAATTTATTTAACTTTTAATTAAATAATTTCTATTTTGTTCCATTTGACTACTTTTATTTCTTTATTAATGGTCTATATTTGGTCATATACTGCTCTTTAACTTAACTCACTAGACTTTATTCTAGCTCACTCAGCAAAAGTATTGCAAGTTACATTATTTGTCTATTAAATTCAATGTGCAAATTCTTTATAAAAATTTTTATTTAGTATACTTATTTTTATGTATGCATCACACCCTTTCCTATTTAGTTATGTGTCATTTTTAACTGAAAACTAAACATTTTAAATAATATATTGATGCAACAGATAATCTCACAGACATAAATTCAGATAATCTGGGTATATTGGGGTTTTTTTGGTTTTTTTTTGCTGCTTTAATTCAGTTTGGGGTTTTTTCCTGAGTATCTGCTTAGTACCATATCTGCATTAATTCTGGAAAGTCTGTAGTCCTTGCCATGTATATCTGCTGAAAACTCTGTTTGGCTAGCTAAACTTTGGTTATTAGTTAGCAGTATCCTTTGCACTACTGAGTTTTCCATCCTTTACAAAATACGTGTATGTATGTATGTGTTTGTGTGCATGTGTGCATACTGGAGAAATCCTCCAATGCTCTGAGAGTTTACAAGCCTGCATTAGCGTTTACCTCATACTTTCACAGAATCTCAGTGTGACTTGATTAATGGTTAGAAATTAAGGTTTTCCCAAGTTTTCTTTGAGTATGTACACAGCCCCACACATTCACATTGCTCCTAGAACTCCATTGTCTTATTTACTATTCTCATTGCTGGGAAAAAATACCTGACACACAAAGTTAAAGGGGTAAAGGTTTGTTTAAACCATTTTTTGTAGAGGATTCAGTCCATAATTGGCTGGCTCTGAGCTAGGGTGCACGGCAGAAGGGCAACAGTTTATGGCGGTGGAAGACAGCGAAAGCAGCCAGAGAAAGCAAGCGAGAGAGAAGCCTCCTTCTGTCTCTCATATTATATCCAGTCTACTAGGAGTAGGACAGTGCCAATTCAATCATTGGTCTGATCCAGCAATCACCCACCCTTAATCCCAGCATCCCTAATCCCAGAATTGCACTACAAATTAATCACACATTCTACATTCAGCCACCTCAGAAGAAAGAACCATATGACAATCTGAGGCTTTGGGGGGACATCTAGACACAAATCATAACAGCCATGAGTATATCAGAGCTTTCCAAAAGCCTAGTAAGAGCATCTCATTCTGTAGTCCTTCATTTTAAAATTTTTGATCAGCATGCTGTTGGACCCAAGTGATATTATGCTCTTCATCATCAACAGTGATAGCAACATGCTAATTATTTTTTTAAAAATTCTATCTTTATTAGTCCATGTCTCTAGTACAGAATAATTATATTCATGTTGTATAGTTGGTACATGTATGTAATACACCTTAACTCTTTTTATGTGCCCTTCCCTCCCCTCCCTCAAACACAAAGTAAAAATATATTAAAGATCTGATAAATAGTTTTGACACATGGTTTTGCATAGAGGTTTTTCCACTAAGTGATTTCTGAGATGGACAAAATTAAAGAAACCCTGTAAATGAAACTCAAGGAGCTGCCAGATAGAGAATATGGTAAGAGTTTTCTGGGAAGCCAGTTTCCTGAGAAACTCTATATCTTTTCTACTCTTTCACATGACTGCTAGTCAGCTGATTCTAAGGTCCCAAGCTTGTGAATCTCATGATTTTGAATGATGCCTTATATATACGGAGAAATGTGGAGGGATAGGGAAAGTTTGATCACCACAGAAGTCATTGTTCTCCATAAGATTCAACTGTGTCAAAGAAAATGGTCCTCAGATTGTTATAAGACTCTGTGTAATTATGGAGATTGTGAAAATGTTTACTGACAATTTTGGCCAGTGTTCTTTTCATTTCTATGGATTTTTGATCACCCTTGTTCTACTTTCTCAGAATTTCTACTCTTCATATTGATTTATCTCCTGCTGGTACCACAATTTTGTCAAATGTGTACTCAAAAGACAGATGGTGAAGAATTCATGTAAATTAGCTAATAAAGTCATTCTTCTGGTAAAAGAAAAGATGAATGGAAGAATAAATGAAATGAATCTGGATAAGAAATTAGAAAATATCCAGCAAACAATTTTACAGAGTCTAAAATGGAAACCAGAATCTCAATTTATTCTTAACAATCAGGAATATATTTCATATACACTAGGATGCTTGAAATTGAAATGAATGAAGCATCATCTCTATGTACATAAGAAGCAAAATTATAATCAGCCGTCAGCTTGGTCAGCATGGAATCAGAAAAAAAAAAACAGTTAAATTATAACATCACATTTAGTTTGCTTAAAACCTCCATGACTAGAATAGGAATATAGTTGGCATTGGAATCAACATCTCCTTGCAAAATACTGGAACTCAAACTGCCAATGTCTTTTAAAATCGCCCTCCAATTTTTAAACTTTAGGAATTTAATAAACTCCATTTTGACTGATAAAACTTTTCAAATAGAAATTTATTCCGATAGATTGAAATCTGAAAAACTGGAAACATCCTTCTCTCTTAAATTTGTTTTCTATATTCTTAGATTTTTTTTTTCTTTTGGGACTTTTATACAACCATTCCAAGGAAATCATCTCATTTTCCATATTTTAAATCTATTCTTGTAAGGCAATTGTATATTTCTTTCTATATAGTGTAAATTAAAGTTTTGAAGTAGATCTTTTGTACTAAAAACTCTGGATGTTTACTATCAAGAAAATGACAATTAAAAGTGTGATGTTTGAACCAAGCTGAAAAACACTTTCTCAGCCAAAAAAATTTTTATTAGATTTTCCTATAGTACAACTAAGTACCAGTGATGATTTCTAGAGACCATAAATAAAGCTCTAATGAAATCCTTTTATAACTATATTCTAATTTTCTATATGTCACTTTAAAACCTAAAAATGTTAAACTATGCAATCTGATTGAATATAAAAACCAAGTTTTTATTCTCATTTTCTGGTTCTTACCTTAGTAAGACAATGTAGTGTCTGCACGAGCGGGTCTAATTTATTTCATTTATGAGTATGGTCTCTAGTTGTTACAATTTAACCTATAAAAGTCCTGAGTTTATAGCTGTGTAATATTCCATTCTATAAAAATACAATAACTTTTTTATCCATTCCACAGTTGATGGGCGTTTGGGTTGCTTCCATGATTTGGCTATTACAAATTGTGCTGCTATAAACATGGGGTCACACATATTGCTGTGATATGATGTTTTCAGTTCTTCTGGAAGAAAGAGAATGAAATTGCTCAGAGGAAGGAACAACTGGAATAAAGGAAAAGAGAAAAGAAAGAAATGAGGAAAAAATATGCATATAGGTATACACAGGATAGCTAAGATACTTGTACTACTAATTTCTATTAATTTATTGAAAGGAACAGTTAATGTTTAATTGTTTGGTCAATCTTACATGCCTATATTTGTTTATCTGAGTAACCAATTTGAACATATCAATATGTAATATTGCCACCATTTTTAATTTCCTATCACCTTGTCTGAAGATATGCATTGCTTGTATTGTTTTTGTGTTATTTTGTAAATGTCTGTGTGTCTGTTAATATGTTTTCTTTCTTTTATCTTTAAAATAAAAAAGCCAAGCTATAAAATAATCACATATTATTAGAAATTTTAGACCAGGCTTAGTTATAGTAACAGTAACTGAAGAGTCTCAACTTGACATCAACATGAAGGATCCCATTTTGATTTAGTTCGCTGAGATCAGTGCAGGAAATTATACTAATGTCAACCAACAGATTTTATTTAGCAATGTGGTTATATTTTTAAAGAATTGACATTATATCTTCAAACAGAATTGAAATGTCAATTAAAAGTGCAGAAGATAATGCCAAGGAAATATTTCACCAAACAGAAGACAAAGATAGAAGTTTATTTAAGAAAAAGTGGGGGAGGAATTTACAAAACTAAAGGATAAATTTATGATTATCAAAACTTAAATAATATAAAGAATTTCAGGAAAAAAAAATGTAAAGTAAAAAATGGCAGCAAGTTTTACATTAGAAAAATTTCTCTAGGAAAATTTTCCAGGGACATGAATTAGTGGAATTGAAAGCACTCAGTGACACCAAAAATTTAGGAAATTATAATATATATGAAGGAACAATCTTAAAAACCTACACAAGGGCTGGAGATATAGCTCAGTGGCATAAGCACCTGCCTGGCAAGTGCAAGGTCCTCAGTTCAATTCCTGGTACCAAAGAAAAGAAAAAAAAAAAAAAAAACAAGAAAAAAAAAAAACCTACACAAATGATAAGGAGAAAAATCTTACAAGTTTCTCGGGAGGTAAAATACAAAGATTATGAATGAAATGGCTTTATATGCCGCACTGGTTACATTGAGACACATAAGATATGAAGCATTACCTGTAAAATTTTAAAAACAAATTATCTCCAAGCTGAAATATTGGTCTTGAGCTATTGAATATGAAGATACAATATAGACATTTTAGAATGGGAAGGGGAAGTGCCAAAAATTAATGAATAAATGATGGAAGAAAAAAACAGAATGTAGGCAAAGGGGATACAACACAGGTGAGCAGTGTTGTGATTTAGATGTAAAATTTCCTCTTGAAGTCTCATGTGTTCAGAGGTAAGACCATTTACAGGGTGATTGGATCATAAGGGTACTGTATTTATCAATGGATTAATCTACTGTTGCCTTCATGGATAAATGTACTATTAGAAGTTGGAGCCTGAGCAGAAGAAATGGGTCACTGGAGGCATGCTCAGAAATGGTGCATATTTTCCTGATCAGCTCCTCCCTTCTCTCTCCCTACCTCCTGGCTGCCGTGGTCGGACCCCTCTTTCTCCACCATGCCTCTCTGCTAATCTGCTTTAAACCCTGCCAACCATGGATGGAATCTATGAATCAAAATAACCCTGTCCTGCTTTAGGCTGCAGATGTCTGCAGGAGACCGCCCTGGTGATTATGCCCAGAGCACACTGTAAACAGTGTGGGCAGTAAAGAGTTAACCTCACAGTTGCCTTAGTTTAAGTAGTGAGTCAGGCTGATGGCTCTGTGACTCTCATCAGAGCGTGTCAGAAGCTGATTGCATGCCCCCACCATGAACAGCCACAGCGGAGACCAGAGATATGGTTCATGAAGCTGTGGGTCTCTGATATGTCATAACACAGCAGCCAAGGACAAGTGACTCTTCCAAAATTCTTTTCCCAGTATTGTAGTTTATTTTATTTGGCCTATACCTTGTTTCCTCTGCTCTTGATGTAGGAATATTTTGCTCCCTCCTTTACAAGCCCTGCCTATATCAGCGTCTTATCCCCACAACCACAGGTAGCCTCCTCACCCGGCTCTGTAGACTCTACAACCAATATATACCACGGATCTGGCTGTTTCAGGGACTCTGCTATCTCAAGCACTGACACTCTGCACATCTCCTCATCCAATTCTATGGCATTCCAGTTCCCTGTTGCGTTTTTACCTTGTCTCTGAGTTTTTGTGTGCAATCTTGTGTCGGAGCACCAAACAGGAGATCAAGGTCTTTGCTGGGCTTCCTGATAGATGTCCAATATTGTGTCTCAGTGATGGGAATGAATAAGACAAAAGGTGAACAAAATCTCCAAGCTGGTGCCAAAGGAAAAGGAGATGGAACAATCAGAGAGACAAATCCAAGAAAAATATGAAATCAGTAGGATATTTAATGCATTTGAATACATAATTAGAGGTTTTAAATTCTATTGAAAAGATTGAAAATGATTTAATATGGTGATATCTATATCAATATGTGACTAGGTTATAATGCGGTTGATTTTATAATTGAGTTTTACACTAAATGCTTAAGCGTTTATAGGGTAAAAAGACTCTTACTGGGGAAGCTTTTCCACAGAAGTTACCGTTTATTCACTCACTTCTTCAACAGGGCCTTCTGTGTATCAGGCACTGCTCTAGGTGCTAGGGTTACAGCAGGGTTACAACAGAGAAAACAACAGATGAAAATCCATGTTCCCATGGAAAATTAGCAAATACATGAGATAAATTATTATAGATGGAGTTAAATGCTAAGAATAAAAGTAACACATCTCTGATGGTTAGGGAGTGGCTAATGTACAGATTAGGTGTTGTGCTGGGGAAATGGAGTAGCTATTGATGGATAAGGAGGTCTGCTAGGCCAAAAAAAAAAAAAAAAAAGAGAGAGACTCATTATCCCTGGAGAAAAATATGCCTACTTCAGAACTACACATTCTGTTGTCCCATGGATGAATCAATCACTTGTGCCAAGGTCAAGAAAAACTGATTGTGTGGCTCAGCCCATCGCTGAGCATCAACTGCAGACATTTATTTGATTATTTCTTAGAAACAGATCTTTGGATGGCTTTCCTGGTACAGAGTTAGTTTGAGCCTTACTTTGATTTGGTCATAATTTATTATCATTTTTTGAAAAAGGATCATTATAATCAGTAGAGACAAATTTAAAATGCTACCTTTGCTACATACGCTTGATTTTGGATAAGTGTTTTAGACTAGGTTTCCCAGATTGTAGAATCTGACATGGAGTTTTGCAGGCAGGGCATTTAGTAAGGAGATTCCTTGGCATCAATAACTGAGGAGCAAGAAAGATTGGATAGACAGGAGAGGTGAGCTTTGGTGCATGCTCAGAGGATGCCCCTACCATTCTCATATGAAGATCAGATGCTGGGACAACTCTTCAGATTTGCCCCCAAATTGGGCCTGGATAGATACATTTAGCACGCAATTTCTTTCATTTACTTCAATAGAGATTTACTCAGCACAGAAAATCAACTCAGTTGTTCAATAAAACAAGGATTATAGTAATATATGGGTAATGGATTAATTGTATACTGTATATAGAATTGTTCTCAAATATTCTAAGTAACACAGTGTAGGGGACAATGAATCTTAGCATATTATTTTAGATAAAATAGTTTTGGTAAAAGCGTACATGGTACCTTGGGAAGCCTCCCGGGACAGTGTAAGAGCTGATTCCCCCAGATCAACACTGCCCAGGAGTGTCTCCCCAAGATAAGGGGGTGCCTTGGCCTAGGTAACCCTCCATGACCATGCTTGGGGTGCTCCATCTCCTGGCCCTAGGTAAACATTGTAACCCTAAAGGAATGCATAGGTTGTAAAAAAGGAGACAAATGGAATACAATGGGGGAAACATCTATCATGGTTAGACATGCGACCTGCAACTGACCTGGGGTCCAACAGGAGGAGAGAAACGCCATATGCCCACCGGGGTCAGCGAATGTAACATCCCAATCTGTTGCCAGTGGAAACCAAAATGCATATAAGATGAAACAAAGTTGGCCGTTGGCCCGCTTCCAGATTGGCAAGGGAAGTGAGGGTGGCTAGCCTCAAATTAAACTCTGGTTTTCTTCTCAATAGACTCGGGTCTCGTGAAATACAGCCAAATTTGTGCCAGGGGAATTTCTGCCGTAACAACAGAGGAAACAAAAACAAGAAAATAACCTTTAAAAGAAGAGATTTTCTGAGAATTTTATAAAGATGAGAAACTAGAAATGGCTAGTATTTAATGGTTTATCCCAGTACATTCAGATATTTGAAACTATTTTCAGGTTTTATTGTCTCCCTGAAAATGTTCTTCTAATTTGAGGTCATAAGAAATTTGGAAAACATACTGTGCACCAGTTGCATTGTACTTTGTGGTGTGTGAAACATATTTCTAGATGAAAATAAGATTTTATAATCAACATTCTGTTTTAAAGTTTGGATTGTTTTTAGCAGAGGACATTTTGTAACTGCTATTAATCATTCGGTCCATCACATCATAAAACTAAAATGATGGCTTTCATTTTTTCCTCTATGATTCATATGATCAAACAAGACTAATATTTAAAAGAAACCTAACTTGCAATTAATTGCTTTTGCAGTTATGCAAGAATAGAAATCCTGGGTTATTATAAATTACTCTTTCAATGTATGTACTGACAAATGTTATGTGACCAACTCCACATATCCTCTATTACTCTGAGCATTATAATGACATCAACCTTAAACATATGACCTTCCCTGTTACACTGCTCAGTTAATCATGACCCAGAGAACCTGATAAAGAGTGTAACTAAGAACCAATTTATGTCAGTAAGGGTATATTGTGCAAATTGAAAAGAACTTTGGCTTACTTAAGCAGAAAATGAAAGTGTGACAAGGATATCTGTCACTTCACAGAACTCACAATATCTGCAACAGCAGGCTCAGAAAACGAAAACAACTTTTTTTTTTTTTTTTTTACAAGAACAGAACGATAAAAGTTTTTCACTTTTTCTGAATTTGGCTGTTCATGGAAGGTGCTTCTACAGCTGCACATGTAACTGGTTTTTCCTTCACCTTTTGTGACACTCTCAAAATTCAAATTCTCCAACTAAAGAGTTAACCTTTCCAGAGTCAGTTGCCAGGGACAGAAAGAGGGAATTTCTCCTGCATTTTTTCTTAGAAATTTAGGTCCTGTGTCTCACAAAGTTCCCAATATGGAGAATTCCTTCAAACTAAAGAGAAGAATTGGTACTTGAAAGTAAAAAATGACAATTATTTACTAAAATGCAATTATGTTTGAATGTATTAGAGTCCAGTGGACAAAGATTACTAAGGATGGAATAGTTGGGGAGGAACTTTATGGAAAACAATGAACTGAGTTGCACTGGCTCAGTACTAGACATGGGAGTCAACGAAGGAAATCAAGGCTGAGAGACTTGAAAATTGACAGTCCTGCATTTACTGGAAGCCTCAGTCACTGCAACCAGGGATGAATGACACTGTACAACTCCTTGAGATGACCTTTTGCTACCACTCAATGTGTGCTCTAAAATCCTGAAGGGTTTTCTCTCTGCAGTTTGGTCATAAAATCCAAACACTTGAAAGGACTTTAGGGATTACCCGGTTCAGAGAACTTTCTTATTTTACACAGGACAAATCTAAGGCTGGTAAAAGGGAGAGCATCTTACTCAAGACTTATTCAGCTAGTAGAAAAGTCAGAATCAAATTAGCTCTGGCAAATTAGCTCCAAGAGTGATGCTTATTCTCTTCAATTTATGTCAGTCATGTTCTCACCGCATTGATGCCCATTGCAGTATTCATGTCATCACTAGCACTGTTGCCATGACCTCCTACACTATCTCCACTCTACCTCCAAATCTCCACTGATGTCAGATTTATTGTTCAAGGTGAGAGGACTGATCATTCTTTAACGTACAGTGATTTTTCCAAACAAATAATGTTTGGGCTTCTAAGCCCAAATGCTGAGGCTCCGGATGTCCCTTGGGTCTCATTAACTGAAACTGTCCAGCATTCACTATGAAAGTCAAGTTCCTGTCAAGCTTTCTGTGCCGTATATACCTTCAAATCTTTATTATATGCCTGGAATTCCTTTTATCTATTCCTTTACTGCTCCATTACATTTTCAAAATCAACTCAAAATGTTCACAATGAAGATGTTACTGAGTGTTAGAATGACCTTTGGTGCAGTCCCATCATGTCCACTTACACACAAGCAACACAGCTCCAATTCAAATGCATTGGTTTACATGTTTCTTTCCCTGACTTTTTTGGAAATGCCCTGACAGTACAAATTGCATTCTCACACCCAGGTCAGTTTTTGAGAAGTACATTCAGTGAATAATTCTGAATAAATAAATGGATTAATCCACCCTGCAGAACATCCAAGAAGTTGTTTTATGGGCTTAGGAAACATGTAATTAGGAAATACCTTATCCATTTTTACCTTAATTTCTCTTGCACTGAATAGAGATTATTTATGCTTCAGAGTTATAATGATAATTGTAACTTATTTAGCACTTTAAAACTGAAATAGCAAATGTTTCCATAAACATAACTTATCATTTTTTTTATCTTGGAGAATAGACTCAGTTGTATATATTGCTCCTTATACTAAATTGATATAATCTATTAAGACTCTGAGTCATCCTGAAAAAGTAGGTCCATAACAAAACCTGTATGCCTTAAAAGTAAGCAATTTAAGAAATTTTAAAATAAATTTTAGAGATTTGGACTAATGATTAACTAATATTTTATCATTTTATACATTAAGCCAGTTCTATATAGTCTTTTCAAGAGACATACCAATAAAAGTCATATTATACCTTCTTCCCCTTTTTATTTTTTACTTTTTAAAGCTAACTGAAAGACAAAACAAATAGAAGATGAAAAAGAAGTAGAAAAAGAACAAAGTGTGGTGATATTTTGCCCTGGAAAAGTGAGCATCGCAGATAATTCAATGGCTTCTTCAGTGTCATGAAAGTTTCAGACACATGGATTTTATAAATACAGATTTTTCAGGAGTGTAGAGATTCATGAAAAGTAGAAATAAACTTTTTTAATTCTAAGGATAAATGGCAAATGTCTCACCATCACAATTTGGTAATATAAAATGACTAAGACCAGTTACAACACTAAATACCACAAGAGCATGCAAAACACATTGATGCATTTGTGAGAGCTCTTAAAGGACAGCTGTGCCTCCCTACCACCTTCCAAAGAATGCAAATCAATAGGAAATGGCATTTCAGCATTGGCCTCTAGTGAATATTAAATATCAAATGCTTCCTAATGCTAGCAATAAGTTTCCCAATGCTGCATTGATTTCCATCACTCCACTAGTATCTTGCTAATAAAGCATGCCTCTGTGGACTTCAACTATATACGCTGATGTGTCTCATGCACCAAATCAGAGACCCTAGTCCCATAAGAATAGTTTGTGGATAAAGAACATATGCTCTTAAAAACACAGCCCACACTCAAACATCTGATTTAGGAAAGTATTGCTCCCACCACAAATTTCTATCTTATTAAATCTGCATTTTTCAAGGTTCTGCATGATATCAGACCTATGCCTATTATCTTACTGAAGCATAAACTACTGCACTAAAAGGATATTGAAAGTACAATGCTGAACAACATCTTCCAAGTTGCAAATGCTTGTGTAATGATTACCAAAGTTGTCTGCACTTTAATACCACCTAAGGAGTTTATAAATCTGTATCTTTTTGGACCCAATCCCCAAGGATTCTGATTCTAATGTGCCCTGTGACGTCAACATTGGGATTTTATACTGTTTTTTCACACTCATATCTATGTGCGTTATATTCTTGCCCAGTTTCTAATACTGTGGTGTGTGTGTGTGTGCTTGTGTGTATAATGGGAGGGGCATTGCCATGATTTCTGAAGGAGCCTATCACTTAGAATATTTTGCTATTTTTAATACTTAACTTGCTGATACTTTTTGTGGAAAACAAATTTTCAGAAAATACAATAGATGATCATCTTTTTAGACTATATTTTGATATTAAAAACTGAAATTGATAGTCAATTTGAATTATGAGTAGGTTCATTATTTAAAAGAAATGGCTTAGTGTAGCATGAGGGTCTGGATTTCAGGCAGTTTACTTCCTAGAATTCATGTCCTGTGTCCTCAGCAGGCCACTTTGAGGAACCTGGCCTAGACAGGTAAAATGAAATTCTTTTTTTCCAATAAGTTCTGGCCTTTTTTTCTAGAATTGAAAAATACGCTGACCTAAATGAATCCATAAGAATACTGCTATTTAATCAGATGGTTGTTCTGATACCAAATAGATGGGGACAGCATAAGTACAGTTATGTCTCAGTTGAATGGCTTCAAGCTTGAACTTTCCACGACTCAAATAGCAAACTTCAAAAAAACTCTGTTAGGTGTTCATAACTTTGTTCAGAACTTTGATAGTGGAACTGAAATTCCAACTTGAGAAAACTAGTATAGGCCAAGGGCGAGTCACTCTCACCGCAGACACAAAGGGGTGACCCTTCACTGTAAGTGATGCTCTTGCCAGACAATATACCGTGCTTGTGTAATGTTGGGGCTTTAGAGCCAATTATGTGGTTTTCTACTATTTCTTATGGGAAAATATATTCAGTTCTCAAACTTTTTAATGTTTAAACACGACTTTGGCACAAATTGAGTTCAACAACCAAGGTACCACTGTAATGATCCAGGTTTAACAACATTCCTTGTACTGCTTGAGTCATTGTGAGTGTGGTGAAGGATGAAAGTGGTGGAAGAGGGTCCTCCAGATATATTCCACACCTCACACATCAAGATGAGCATAAATGTTATCTTTCCAGTGCTTCTGATTTGCTTTGCCTAGTCTTCTCTCATTCAGCATATGACTTTATGTGCTTTTACCTGTCTCAGTGCCTCAGATCGTTACCTTGTCTGTAGACATCAGTTTGCCTCATTACATCTTGCAAATATGGCAATTTGGTTAAAAGAAATGTAAATGGATTCTGATCTGTGCAGTTTTTGATTCTTCTGTCGAGAAGGCCAGTGGTGAGTAGTTTTGGGTAGTGAAAAACTTCTAATCTATTTCTTTTTTCCCCTAGAATATGTCTGCATTTATTCATATCTCATATTTTGAAAGATAATTTTCTTTCAGACATTCCCAACTAGTTCTCCTTCAGATTCTTTTATCTACTTTCATGTTAACCTTATTTCTCACTAAATAGTATCTTGACTTACATTAAGAAATTTCTTCCCGTTTCTTTGCTTGAGTAATAACATTTCTGAATTACTTATTAATGAAGGGCATCATGCCCAAATTACTTTACTCTGATTCCAAAATCCATTTTGACTAACAGAAGCATAAAATCCTTATTTCACTTTACCATACCACATTACCAGCAGAGTCTACTACTTCTTAATTCTGATGTTTACTTCAATGTGTGGCGTTCAGACAAAAAATAAGAGAGGATAATGAACAACTGCTCAAAGCATAACACATTTGTTTATCATAAAGAGACAGAAGCATGGGTGTGTCACACTCATGTTTATTCTTTAGAATATTGCTATTCATGAATTATTAATTTTAATTGCATGAGTCATATTAAACAATGAGTACTTATCAGGAAAAAGTCACAAAAATAAAGTATTGCATTTTTAATAGGTATTGAGTGTTTATACAAAAGCATCAAAATGTTGAACACTGAATGGTTTTTGGTGTGCAAAGTCTAAAACAGAAGAACAGAAATAAATTCTTATATGAACTACAATGAAAATCCAAATAGCACTTTACAAAAAGAATTTTTACTTCAATTATCACACCTAAGGCTGTCTTCATACATGACAACAACATATTCCATATACATATATCCCTTACACAGACATCAAATGTATTTTGCTTTTCTAGACTTTTTTCTGGGACATATTTGACATGTGACTGGTGTTGCTGTTTTGTCAGGAGGTTCTTATTACATTGTTCAATGTGTAGTTAATAGGAACATAAAATATCAATAAAATAAAGTATTAAATTCTGCATATGTATTGCACATTTAGAATAAATATCAACATTTTCACATCAGTTGTGTTCTTGATTACAAAATCTAAAATATAACATCAGAAATAAATTTCCATATAAACGTCAATGAAAATGCCAATGAAATTCCAAAAAAAATTTTTTATTCAATTATCAAACCAAAATAATAAGAAAATAAGATGTGAATAAGATATCAATGTGTAATGAGTGCTTAGATTAGACATCAACATTTTCACATCAGCTGTTTACTTGCTTACAAAATCTAACAGATAACATCAGAAATAAATAGCCTGTGTGAATTACAATGAAAATACCAATTTATTGTCTATGACAAAGTTTGTTTGTCTATGACAAAAATAATATTTTCTTCAATTTTCATACCCAACGCAGTCATCACTCATGAAAATTGTATGTTCAATACACAAGTTTCGCTTACAAAGATAGCACTAGTGTTTTGTATTCCTGTCTTTTCTTGTAGGGCACAGTTGACATCGCTTTTGTTTTTCTGTTGTCCTAGTAGGTCCTTGGGATACTGCACTTGCCTGTTCACCTGTCAGCTCACCAGTGTGCTCCACAATTTTTTTTGCATACTTTCCAGGGCAGATACATTTTATTTTACCTCTGGTGTGATGTGATCTCTTACGAGTTCCAGTTCCAGTTCTCTTATAAAAAGTTCTGTGGAATTTCCCTTGTTATTTTCTTGGTAAACTATCAAACTATGACACACAAGTTTAAGATCAAGTAAAACACAACCATTGGCCAATCTTTTGTGTTTCAAGTGACATCACAGTCCTTGCACAACTCATTAGCATCTATTCCACCTTTAGTTTTGTTGTACAAAGTTTCCGTCTATCTCAGGGTCCCATTTTGTTGAAGTTTCCCTATCAATGTCTACATCATGGTGAAATATCAACATCAGCAGTACCAGTTTGTTTTTCTTTGCCATATACCAGGCCAATGTAAATCTTTCTGAAATCCAGAGATTATATTGTACAATTCTCTGGTTTGAAAATGCAATATTTTGCTTGGAATTTCTCTTTTGTTCCTGAATACTGTTTCTGTGCTGGTCAACTTGTGCTCTCTTGGCAAATGTAACATCAATTGGAAACCGGCAAAATTATTGTAGAATATCACATTCCTGTTAGTTTGGGAAATGGGAGCAACAAGTCTGTTCACATCATTTGGTTTATTACTATATGAATAAGGACCTGATGGCTAAGTTCCAGGATAAATTTCTATATCAAAAGCATAATATCTTTGCCTCTGTAAGAGCTTAAATTTTTATGCTGTATTTTGACTCATTGCTCTTTCATAGGTAATTCTTGTGACTACCATGAGAATTATTTGCTAAGTACAGCAGACATACAAATGCTTTCAGTTCAACTAGTAAAGTGTCATAATAAATACACTTTTGAATATGGCTATTGGTGCTTATAGAATATTTTACTTATACCTCAACCTTTGTGTATTTCACAACATCTTGTAGTATTTTTTCCATTACAATTTTCAACATTGAATGGCAGTGCTGGCATTGTGTCCAATATGTCTCACATCTGTCAAGACCCTCACTGTATTTTCAGGACTAGTTCCAGCATTGGATCATTTCATTTGGTTGTGTGACCATTTTGTAACGTTTCAATTAGTCAAACATGTACTGCTATTTTCTTTGTCATTTGAATCAAGGAGGTCTGCATTCCCTGTGTCTGTATCAATCAATTCTTGCTCCATTTCACTGTCACAGGAACTTTGGCTCACTTGGCCAACTCAAAGCCATCTTCATCATCATCATCATCATCCACCCACACCACTCTTCTGTTATGAGAAAGTATTTTTACATAATGGATCAACTTCACCATCCACGCATGAATAATCTGATGACTCACTTTTAACCTCCTCCAAAACTTGCAAATTCGGTTTTTCATGTGCCACTGTACAGAATTGGGCTACTTCTACCAGAAAAATCAAAAGAAAACTTTTAAAAATAAGTCCTAGAGGGGTGTGGGTATATTATACCCTTTGTGATGTTCAGGTAAACATGCACAGAAACTGTTCCATGGAGCATCATGTAGGAGTAAATCTTGCATTGACACTTTTGTACGCATGCCCTCACCTTGTCTTTCATCATACCAAGTGAGTAAACACAAACGTTGCTTCCTGAACCCTTCAGGGAAAGGTACTGAGATGCACAGCTGGCTACTATCCTGCTAAAGTAAAAATTTACGGTACAAAATTTAGGGATGGGTATGTGGGACCCAGCGTTTTAAAAACGAATATTATCTATACAATGAGACAGTGCAAATGCACAAAGGCTCACTTGCAATTTTAACATGAACTGATGCCATGTGTTGGATTGGATAGATTCCAGGCTCTAGAGTATGGTGAGCAAAGAATTTCAAGTGTACACCTAGAGACAAAAGAAAAAGCAGCTACATGTACTAAAGATACTGAAAAGTTGAGGTCATAGCAGGTCTGTGCAAAAACAAAAAAAGTGTCCCACAAACAGCAAAGTATTGTCAAGATGACAGGGAAATTAAAAGCACACCTATAGATCAGGCTTTCACGTTTTAAAGTGCACCTCAGCCCAGGTACCTCTCCTGAGCTGCTGGATGAAATTGACATGAAAAAGTGATGGTGTGTTGAATCATCTTTAGGGGATTCCAGTGTGCATATCTCTCCCAGAAAGAAATTCTATTATATTACATACATGAAATGGTTACTGAAATTCGGGCCACTTGATCTAGCACACATACGCTCTGGAGTGGAGCTATAGAGATTTCCAAGATCTTCATTCTTTTTATGTCTGCTTTTCTTTGAACAAAGGAGGAATTTGATGCTGTCTAAATTCAATTGGGTGGAGGGGAAATGGTTTTCCAGCCCCAGTTGTGTTAGCTGTACTAGAACTACAGGTTTTGCAACTACCTTACCACCCATGCTTTTATTGTTAATAGTGAAAAATCTTCTTTAGTACTCTTTTGAAGAAAATAAAAAGCAGGAGGGGGAATCCAACATGACTGATGAGAGAAGGAATCATTTCAGAGATACTCAAAGAAGATCAACAAAAAGTCCAGGTAAATGGAAGAAGGAGAGGGCCTTACACCCTGATACAGAAAATCAATTTGAAAGAAGATAAATGCAGATCAAACTAAACATCTGGATAGTAATTAAAAACATGAGAACTGCTCCCACCAGGGCCAGTCTGCACAGCCCCTACCCTTGCTTATCCAGGGAGCAGCCATCTCAAGAATTACCCAGATAACTGGAGGAAACCAAAGAGTGCTACAGAGACTAGTCTCCCAGCTTAGACTCAGGGACATAGGCCCCATTATTCCGTCGCCCCCTCTCAAAACACCCAGGAAGCTGCAACACTGCAGCATCCTCAACAACACTAGTGTCAGCAGAAGCTCTTTCCCCACCCACCCCACTCCTGGCAGAGAGAGGATAAACAAGTGAGTGATGACTTCTGAGTTCACCCAGCCGCTTGTGCTTGTCTGAGTCACCATCTGCCATCCCACATCAACAATGAGCCTCATCTAAGTCCTGACTAAAGCCCCAGGCCTATCTGAGCCACAGTCAGGTGCCACAAGTTGGTGTCACATTTGCCAGGCTACCATATAATACTCAGAAGTGACACCTGAAATCCTGGGGTCCATACCTGGCACCCAGAAATTGCATGATTCTCTACCCACTGCTCACTACCTTCCCTTCACTGGACCCACCAGAGTCTTTGTTTGGAATCCAGCAACAGTTCGGGGCAGCCTGAGTCTCAGCTGGGTGCTGAAAACACATGTGAGTCTCCACCTCGGTCTCCAGGTTTGCTGGAGCTTCTGCTCAGTTCTGGGTACCTCATTCCCTCCCTGGGCACAGCAGAGCCTCTTTCTTGCAACATGCATCAGTCTCAGGAACAGGTGGATCCCTGCTTAGCATCCCAGAACGGCTGAAATCCCCACCGGGTGTATCAGGCCAGTAGTATGCATGCTGGAGTCCGTGTGGCAGTCAGCTTTGGTGCCAGACCCACCTCACTTGCTTGGTGCTCTGGGCCCGCATGAGTTTTAACCCAGTGGCTAGTGCCCTCCCTGGGCCCAGCGGAGTTTCCAGGTATCAGTCTCTCGCATACCTGTGGGAATATGAGCCTGCATGAGCCTCCAGTTGTGGTTTCAAGCTGATGCCACAGCCATCAAAATCTCCATCTGTCACCCAGTACTGGTCCCCAGCCCATTGGAGGCTGCACCAGATTCCTTGGACTCATTTGAGTTTTCACCAAGTTTCAATGATCCCACACCATCCCTGGGCCTATGTTCCAGCTTGGATAGTTGCCAAGGGCTGAGGTGTATAGACTGGGGACCCCTTGAACAGAGAGCTCATTGCACCAACCCACAGGCTATAAAGAAGGGCAGAGAACTGTTTTGTCTTGTTTTGTTTTTCATTTTGATGGAATTTGGTGTTCTCCAGCCTTTTTTTTTTTGGTACCAGTAATCGATCTCACAACCTTGTGCTTGCCAGGCAGGCACTGAGCTGTATCTCCGGCCCTCCCTTTTCATTATTATTTGTACCATTTGTTAGGTTAAATCCTCCTTTTTTCCCCTTTCCATCTCTTTTCTTTTCTCACTCTCTTTTAACTTGGTTCCTTATTTTTTGTTCATTTTTCCTCTAGTTTAATCTCTATTTTTTTATTATTTATATTTTGTTGGTATCTTCTATTACTGCTATCTAATACTACTATTTTTTGTCTATTCTTAATAGGGTCCTTTATATTAATTTATTGTCATCTTTCCATCTTGCATTGCTCAATTTTTCAAATTACACTTTTTCATGTTTCCATTCCCCACAGCCTCTATCCTTATCTGTTTAACCATTAACCATTATGGAATTTTTTAGAATGATCAACCTAGTTAACTACATTTTACTATAGTCAAAAAGTGTTTTAATGTTAATGGAGGCAAAATTTCCATATTGAGTAGATAATTATTGTATATCAATATCTGGTTTGTCTTAGAGTTTATACCATAACTAGAGCTCTTGTTTCTATGGATAAGGGTAGTACATTAGTAGTTCTTTGTGTTTGTCAATGACAGGTTTATTTTTTAGGCTGTTATTTCTGCTTTTCCTACTTTAGTCAGGATCACATAGTTGTTGCTATGAATTGATTTTCTCTGTATGTCAAAATGTAGATTGCCTTTGGATCACAAAAAATATTGCAGCCCATTTCCAAAGAATTGTGAACGGGGGATCAAGTAGGCTGCAAACTCCTCTCCCAAATAAATGTAAATTGTTTAATCCTGAGACAAAGCCAAAGGTCAATAGCTAGGTCTATAGGACATCTTTTAAAAGTGGACAGTAACTAAAGAGGTCTTAATAACAGCAATGTAGCTAGCCAATGTAATCAATCTTCAAGCCTTAGCACAGAAATCCAGCACAAGAAGAGAGTGTTAAAACCTCTTAGAGAAAATAAACAAATCACTTATAAGGGGAAACTTATCAGAATTACAGGAGACTTCTCAACACAAACCAAAATGTCTCAGAGAGATTAGACTGAAGTGTCCCAAGTCCAAAAAGAAAAATAACTTCCAATACAGACTGACATATTCTGCAAAATTATCTTTCAACTTTGTTGGAGAAATAAAGTATCTCCATGATAAAGATCACCTAAAGAAATTCATGAGCACCAAGCCAGCATGCCACAATCACTCTTAAGGATATTGTAGAAAGACACAATAATATTAATAATGCCAAAAGATCAAAGAGAATAAATACACCAGGCAGGGCAAGCAATTCTGTAGAAGGGAAAAAAAAGGGAGTCAGAAGCAGGAAAATAATATAATGACAAGGATATATAAATAATTATCAGTTATTAATGGTCTCAAGTCACTAAAAAATACAGAGATTAGCAGAATGGATCAAGAAATAAGATGCAAAAAGATGCAAAAGAAGGAGACTTTTTTTTTTTTTTTTTTTTTTGTTTTTCTCCGGTACCGGGAACTGAACTCAC
>NW_004955571.1:699981-706896 GCF_000276665.1 Chinchilla lanigera
GTTTAACCTCACTTTATAATATTGATAGTTGTTCCTCCACTTCTGCTGATTGAACCAATCTTGTTGAAAATATTTTTATTTTATTTTATTTTATTTTTTTGGTTTTTCTCCGGTACCGGGAACTGAACTCACGACCTTGCGCTTGCCAGGCAGGCGCTTTGCCGCTGAGCTAAATCCCCAGCCCCTGAAGGAGACATTTTGTATGTATGTATACACAGGATAGTTAACATGGCTGCTCTACTGTCTTCTATTTCTTTGCTGAAAGAAACAGTTAATGATTCCTTGATTGATCAATATTGCATGTCTCTGTTTTCCTGAGAAACCACATTGAAGATATCAATATGTAATATAACAAGCATTGTTAATTTCCTACCACTTTGTTTGTCACTCTGTATTGTTTGTATTGTTCTTTTGCTATTTTGTAAATGGTTGTCTGTTTGTTAATGTTTTCCTTCTTTTATTTTTAAAATAAAAAAAGAAATAAGATGCAAAAATATACTGTATATAAGAAATACATTTAACTTAAAAATTAATTCATAGACTGAGTCAAGGGATGCAAATTAGTATTTCATGCAACAGGAAATTAGTATTTCATGCAAGAGGAACCAAGAAAATAAGCAAGAGTAGCTTTCCTAATTGCAGATAAATTTGATTTCAAGCCAAAACTAATTCAAAAAACCGTGAAGTTCACTGCTTATTGGTTAAGGTTACAATTCAACAGGTACAGATAACAATTATAAACATATACAATACCAGAGCACATACCAAATACCAGAGCACCCAAACACACACACACACACACACACACACACACACACACACACAACTAATATACATGATAAAACAGATAAGCATATATACAACTGTAATGGGGGACCTTAACACAAATGAATAGATAAACTAGATAAAAAAAATCAACAAAAATATCTTAGTTGAATCAAACCTTTGAAAAAATTGTATTCGATGGATATCTAGTGTTTCACTCAAAAATGAAAGAATACACATTCTTCTCAGCAGCACATAGGGCTTTCTTCAAAACAAACATCATGCTAGCCAAGAAAGCATGCTGGAGTGAATGCAAAGGAATTAAAATTATCCCTTACATATGATAATATAATACTGGAATGAAACGAAAACTCATTGGCAAAAGAAACCACATACACTATGCAAACACACAGGAATTAAATAATATCTTCTTGAATATGCAGTGCATTATAGATGAAATTAAAGAAGAAATTAGAGGATACCTACAATCAAACAATGAAGCCAGTATGACATACTGGAAACTATATGACACAGGAAAACAATCTTAAAAGTTTATAGGGCTGAACTGCCACATCAGGAACATAAAATGAGCTCAATTTAATAGCCTAATGATATCCTCTAAGGTTCTAGAAAAGCAACAAAAAAGAAATCCAAACCCTAAGCTAGTATAAGGAAAGACATTATGAAGATCAGAGGAGATTATGAAATTGAGACTAAAAGTTAATAAAAAGAATCTATGAATTGAATAACTGTCTCTCTGAAAGATTAAGCAAAATATACAAACCATAAGCTAATCTTACCAGTGGATAAAAAGACAAGAATAAATGCAACTTGAAATGAAAAAGGCAAAATCATGGATGTTGCTGAAATCCAATCCAAATGGTAACTACACTAAGAACCTATTCTCTAAAAAATAGAATAATCAGAAGTCAATAGATTCATATATAAAAATGAACTACCAAAACTGAACCAAAATGCTATAAAAATACCGAAAAATCCAAGAAGGGTCAATGAAATTGAAAAAGTATTTTAAAATCTACCAAGAAAAACCCAAGTCCCAATGGATTCACTGGCAAATTCTACAACAACATTAGTTAAAATATAACACCAACATTCTTCATATTTTTAATGAAATGTGAAGGTAGTAGTACTCCCAAATTCATTCCTGGAAGTAAGTACAACTCTCACTCCAAAACCATACAAGGACCTCACTGAAAAAGAGAACTAATGGCCAATCTCTTTAATTAACACAGAAGCAGAAATCCTCAATAAGATACTGGCAAACAAAATATACCAAATCACCACAAAGATTATATACCATGACAAAGCAGAATTCATTTAAGGGGTTCAGGGATGGTTTAACACGTGGAAACAAATAAATGTAATACTGCACGTAAACAGAAGCAAGGACAAAAAACCTTATGATCATTTCAATATATACAGAAGAAGTATTTGGCAAAATCCAGTGTTCATTCATGCTAAAAAAAAAATTTTAAAAACACTGATGGGAAGCACCTGGGACTGGGCATCCAGCTTGGTCAGAGGAACCCAGGTGCCTGGCCCATCCTCCTACACTGTGAGAGGGGCAGCCAGTACAGGAAGTGCCTAGAACTCGCAACCAGTACATCTGGAGGAACCCAGGTGTCTGACCAATCCACCTACACCAAGGGACAGTCAGCCAGGGGATGACAGCCACACAGTAGTGCTAGGACTAGGATGCACATGATGGACAGGCAAGGCTAGCAGGAGAGAAAAATCTGAAATGCAAGCCAACAGGTATATGTTAGGTGAACCAGTACTGTGCTTAGGGATGAAGACACATGGAATAGAAACAGGTGGGTGGGACTGCCACTTTTATTAAAATATAATTTTATTTTATATTGTTTTAACTTTGTTTCCATCTTACATTCTTTTCATATTTTCCTTTCTTTTTATCATGTTTTTTCCTTCTTCTTTCTTTTTCTTGTTCTAATCCTATCCCCCAAACCCAGAGACCAAGTTCAGATAATCCTTCAAATACTCCTTCATTCTCTTTATTACACCCTTCTCTAGTTACCCAAACCTTACATAAGAATCCTTTGTCTTCCAGCTTTGCTTCTATTTCGTTTCCAATTACCTTTATCTTATATACCATTATCCCTAAATTTCCAAACCACAGGGTAAATCCATTCTAGCAAAGGGAAACATTTTGTACACAAATTCCTAAGTTATGATTGGTTCTTTTATATAACTATTAACTTTGCTCCTATGGTCTGAAATACAAAATCAATAGTTTCCATAGTTTGTCAATTTCTAAAATGTGCTTAAGGCTATCATTATTGTTAATTGTACTACTGTAGCTAGGATGTCACATCTGTTGTAATCAGTTGTTCTCTCTTGTGGAACACTACTGGGAAGCTTTGGGGTAACAAACTCACTACAGTCCTATACCAAAAGACTGGGGACTGAGCCAAACAGAAACCAACATCCCATTCTTAATAAATTGGGAAGGTAGCATCTTGGGACAGACACAAACCAAGAATCTCCAACACACAGAAGATAACACTGGAGAAGAGACTTTTCCTAGGGAGGCCTTGATACAAATAATATAGCTACCTACTAACGAAACTCACAAAGATCATTACAGAAATCAAAATAATTTTTTTTGAAATAGAAAATGACAAGAAGAAGGAGCAAAATGCAATCTCAGACCTCCAGCCTCCCTAGAACAAGTCCAGAAGACATGGACATAGAAGAAATGGTAACTCACATACCTGAAATTTCTGAAATGTTAGCAACTGAACAAAGAAATAAGGCCATGAAAGTATGGAGCAAATCATATCAGAAATAATCTCTCAGGTAAAGAAAAAGAAATGACAACCATAATGAAAGAATTGCTCAGCATATCTATAGCAGATATAGATTAAAAACTGGAGGAGCATACAAAAAATAGAAAACTTTAATGAACAATATAGGAAATAATTAGAATGCATGAAACAGATTCAAAGAGATATCAAGCAAATAAAAAATTCCATTGAAAACTGGAAAAATCCCTTCAATAAAACCAAAGATAGACTTTCAGACCTTGAAAACAGAGTTGCAAGTAGCAATCAGGACAGAAAAGGCCTCTTAAAAAATCAAAGAACTAGGAAATAACAATTCAACAGCTGATAGATAAACGCAAAGAAAAACATTTTAAGACTGATATGTGTCAAAGAAAAAGCAGGAGTCAACACACATGACATAAAAAAGACTATATGCAGAAGTAATAGCAGAAAATTGTCCAAGTATAGCAAAAGAATCTGACATAGAAATAAATGAGGGACTCCAATTATAACCATAATAAATCTACACCAGGCCTCTTTAATACATGGTGCTGGAAGACCTGGCTTTCCACATGATGAAGACTAAAAGCAGACCCATGTTTATGACCATGCACAAAAATAAAAAATGATTAAAGATCTAAATATTAAAAGAGAAAAACTAAATGTACTGTAAGTACTGTAAGGGAAAGGAGGTAGAAATCTTGAAGACATAGGCATAAGCAGAAATTTCATAAATTGAAAACAAACTCCATAGGAAATACTTCAAAGAATCAACAACTGTGATCTCATCTTATTGAAAAGTTTTTGTACTTCAAAAGAAATCACCCACAGAGTGTAAAGAAAATCCACAAATTGGGAAAAATATTAGCCATCTGTCCCTCAGACAAAGGACTTCTATCTAGAACATATAAGGAATTAAAACATCAGGTCCCTAAAATTCAAAGACACAATCCAAAAACTGGCATCTGAGATGATACACACATCTCTGATGAAGAAATACAAATGGGAAATAAATATATGAAAAAATGTTCAACATCATTGGACATTTGAGAAATGCAAATTAAAACAACACTGAAATTCCATTTCAGCCCACAAAGAGTGGCTATCATCAAAAAATCAACTAAATAACAAGTGCTAGAAGGGCTGTGTGGAAAAAGAAACCCTTATCCACTCTTGGTGGGAGTGTAGGCAGGTACAACGACTTTTGGAAATCAAAGTGCAGATTCCTCCAAATCTAACATTAGAGATCTCATTCAACCCAGATATTCCCTTTCTGGTTATCTTTCCAGAAGAATTGAAAATATCATGTGAAAGTGACATATGTATACCCATGTTTATGTCAGTGCAATTTGTAATAGTTGAATCTTGGAAACAAGCCAAACACTCATCAACTGAGGAATGGATAAAAAGATGTCATATTTTTATACAGTGGAGTACTACTCAGCTATAAAATAGATAAACTCTAGTATTTTATAGATAAATGGATGCAACTAGAGGCCATACTCATAAGTCAAATAAACCAGACTTGCATGTGTAAACATTGTACTGTCTCCCTAGTATAAGAAACTGCAAGAGTAAATAAGATCCAAAAGTTATACTAGATTTGTGAAAGGGAAAGAAATTGACCAATAGGAAACAACAGCTGGGATGGGGAAAAGGAGAAAAGAACGAAGGTAAAATAAAAAATAAATATATATATATATTTGAATGATAGCTAAGATAATTGTACTATTAATTTTACATTCATTCTTGAAATGAAAAATTAGTGCTTGCATTGTTTGTTCAATTTTGCATGCCTATATCTGGTAATCTACTTTGAATATAACAATATGCAATGTAATAACCATTTCTAATTTCCTATCATCTTGTTTTCAAATTCTGTATCATTTTTATTATTATGTTTTCTCTCTTTAAAATAAAAAACCTAAAGAAAATATGAATAGAAAGTCTTTATCTCAAGTTAATAAAGGCCATTTATGACAAACCAACAACCGACATTGTACTGAGAGAAGACAGAAGCTTTCCCTCTGAAGTCTGGAACAACAGAATCCTGTTCAATATACTTCTTGAATCATTAACCAGAGCAATTAGATAAGAGAAATAAAAAAGGGATATGGATAGAAAGACAGAAGTTAAATTATTACTGTGCACAGGTGACATGATCCTTCACATAGTAACCCCAATAATTCCACCACAGCACTTCTAGAATTAATAACCAAATTCAGTAGTATAGCAAGATACAAAGTCAATGCTCAAAATCAACAGTATACTAAAAATGAACTGTACACTAAAAACATACTGGGAGAGAAATTAGGGAAGCAATACCTTTCATGGTCACATCAAAAAAACTGAAATGCTTAGAAATTACCCTATACAAGGAAGTGAAAGACTTCTAAAGGAAAATTATAATATTTAGAGAAAGGAGATTGAAGAGGATATCTGAAAATGAAAAGACATCCCTTGTTCTTGGGTAAGTAGAATCAATATAGTGGAAATGGACATATATCCAACAGTATTATACAGATTCTCTGCAAAATCCCAATCAAAATATCAGTAGAATCTTTCACAGAGCTAGAGAAAACAATACTAAAATTAATATGGGGCCTGAATTGAACTAGAATAGCAAAAGCAATTCTGAGCAAAAAGGGCAAGCAACCCTGGACTTTAAGTTATACTACAGGGTTTCATCATCAAAACACCATGGTACTGGCATAAAGACAGACTTGTGGATTAGTGGAACATGATAGAAGATTCAGAAACAACTCCAGGAACACTCAGCTACCTAATCTTTGACAAAAGTGCCAAATATTTTTCTGGAAGAAATATCCTCTTTAACAAATGGTGCTAGGAAAAGTGGCTACCTCATGCTGAAGATTGAACCTATGCCCATATATAAAGAACTCCCTAATTTAAAGAGCCAATAGAAAACGGGCACCAGAAATAGACACTTCTCAGATGTAAAAGTACAAATGGCCCATAAACAAGTGAAAAAATATTCAACATCATTGATCATTCAAGAAATGCAAATTAAAACAACACTGAGATTTCATCTCACTCCCTTAATGAAATCTAAAGATCACGAAATTTTAGATGAAAGAATGGTCATCATCAAGAAATCAATCAACAAAAACTGCTGGCAAAGCTGCATCTAAAGAAAACTCTTTTTCTTTGTTGTTGGGGGTGTAAACTGGTACAGCCACAATGGAAATCAGTATGGAGATTCCTCAAAAATATAAAACTACAAAATCCATCTATATCTGTTTTCATGAGAAGCCACTTTGAAGATATCAATATGTAATACAACCACCATTGTTAATTCCCTACCACTTTGTTTGTAACTCTGTAT
>NW_004955571.1:706996-737304 GCF_000276665.1 Chinchilla lanigera
TTTGGTTGACCAGTATTGCATGTCTATATCTGTTTTCATGAGAAGCCTCTTTGAAGATATCAATATGTAATACAACCACCACTGTTAATTCCCTTGCACTTTGTTTGTAACTCTGTATTGTCTGTATTGTGCTTGTGATATGTTGTAAAATGTTGTATGTCTGTTAATGTTTCCCTCCTTTTATCTTTAAAGTAAATTAAAAAAAAAAAACAAAATCCATTTGACCCAGCTGTTCCCCTAAGTATCTTGCCAAACTAGCTCAAGTTATTGCACTACAGTAATACATGCATACCCATGTATATAGCAGCACAATTCATAATAGCTAAGTCTTATAAATAGCCTTTATGTCCATCAAGAGATGAACAGTTCAAAACAATGTTGTATTTATATACAGTGGAGTATTTCTCTGCTATAAAGAAGGATAAACTTGAGGCACTTTTTGGTAAATGGATGCACCCTGAGGCCACAATGTTAAGTGAAATAAATCACACACATTTTTAAATAACTCATTATTTATCTTATATGAGAAATACAAAGTATAAATATGGAGCAATATAAGATAGACATTAGGAAATAGGGTGATATTTTTCAAATGGGAATGGGAACCAGAGATGGAAGAAAGCAGAAGAGAAAAAAACAAAGGGTTTTAAAAAAGAGTTGAAAGGAAAATATAGAAATGGTGCCTTTGCAAATGAGGAGGGAAGGAAGAGTTGGAAGGAGCAGAAAGGTGGGTGAGATAAAGAAGGGTTAAGGTGTTTATTTACATGTACAAACTCCTCATAGTGAATGTAACCATGATGCACTGCAAACATGTACTAATAAAAATAAATATATAAACAAATATATATAAAAAAGAGATTGAAAAGCCAGTATTTCCACCACCACATACAGAAACAATAATTGCTGTATTATTTTGCACTGTGTCTTTTGTACATTAGGTATTGAAGAAATATTTCTGAAATGTATTAAAATCAGAACATTTTGTTAGTGTAATTTAGACTTCAGTTTGGTTCAACCCTGAAGGAAGTACTCTTGAAGAGTAAACTTCAGAACACTCAGAGCCTCAGACATGTTGAAGATATGTCTGATCCAGTTTCATTTAATGAAATCACAGATTTGATTGCTTGGAGTTTTATGTATGAACACACGGTAAAAAATGGAGAAAAAATGTGGTGAAATCAACCTACTAAAAGCCAAAGACATGGATAATCTTTCCATAAATGGAAAATTTATAAGGTAAAAACTTTCATTCAAAAGAAAGCAAGTGTTATTTTTTTGATATATTACACAGAATATCTACTAAAGTTCCTAAGAAAACGTGGGCTGTTACTGATACTTAGCAATGAAAAGACTAGGAAACAGTGCAACACATATGAAGTCAACTATATTTACGTAACAGAGCAAAAAGCATGAATGTGAATTCAATCTTAAGTGAAAGATAGGCTTGATTAAAACTGCCTCTTTCTCAAAATGACTCAGACAACAGGTGGTTCTTTATGAAACATCTGTTTCTACAACTTCAGCTTTATGTTATTTATAACACATAATCAATACAACTTGTTCTCAAAAGAATTTTAGTTTATCTCTTTTGAAAATTGCATTGATACAACTCATTGTATTAATATAATCACACTCCACCAGTAAGTATTGTTGTAGTCAGGGTTTGTAAGGGAAATAATTTAATACAGGATGTATAATTTATAGGATTATTTTATAGCAGTCACCAAAGTGTCCAATACAAAAGGGTGCAGAAAATCTGTCCACACATTAGGGACCCAAAGAATCCAGTTGAGGGCATGGATCCCACAGCAATGTCCTGAATGAGTCCATCTGAAGAGCTAGAGCTCATAAAAATACTCCCACGCACGTCCAAAGGGAGGCCTGGAGCCCAGGACAATGTCTCATGCAAATCTGTTTTATGGATGTGCACTGGGAAGGTCCAAAAGTCAGTGGTGGAAGCTAGAAAGTCTGTGCCAGTGGCGTGAAGGATCTGTGCCAGCAGGCTGAGGAATCTACACTGGAGCCAGAAAGCAACGCTCAAAGTCAGGACCAGAGCTCCCCTCAAAAGTACCAGAGCCATCCTGAGAAACAATGAGGTCTCGAGAGCTCCTCCAACTATGAGAATAGCTGAATTCATACCGGAGAAACCAGCACGACTCGGTCCTCCAGAAGAACCAACAGCACCACCTCTTCCTCTCCAGTTCTGCTTTTATGCTTTTGGCAAAAATCCTCAGGTGGGCCTTCACATCCAGAACCATGCTGATTCAGTTCAGCTGGGTGTTACAAGTTAACCACCAGTTGTCAATCCACCACAAGTATGTACTTATATTATGTTTAAATATTAAAAAACATTAAGGGTGACTGACATAGATTACTAGCCATTAAAAATTGCAGGTTTCTCATTACACGTTCTACTTTAAGAGTTCCTAAACATGGCATTAGATCTCAAAATTGGCCTCAATTATAATTGTCCAGCCTCAGTTGAGGAGTTATATAATAAAAGGAGACTTTTCTGAAAATAAGCATTAAGTTATATTCTTCACACAGTCACATCACAATAACTAAATCTCTATGAACCATAAATCCAACACATATATTTTGGGATTTTGGTTGAAGTAAGCTTCCGGAAGCATATAAAAAAAGGAATATGCTAAAGGTCAGAGAGATGTTATCCAGGGATTTTATGAGAATGTCAACTACAAACAAAAAGGTGAAACATACATGGAAAAAAGTTGATGTCATGCTCAGGAAATTGGGGAGCTTATATATCAGGAGAAACAATAAGACCAATAAATGATAAAATAAGGCAAAGCTGAACTTGTCAGGCAAAAGAAGTAAAAATAATAAAGCTTGAGGGGAGGTAGAAACAGATAAGAAAATAGTTTATGTTTTTGAGTCAGTGTTCTCTGTCAATTTATGCAACAAATCTAAAGTGGTCTCTGACCGTCAATACTTTGGAGAATCTTTTATTTGGCTTCTTCCTTGGCTCTTAAGCATCAGGCTAGTCAGAGTAGTAGTCATAAGGCCAGTTGTTTTCATGACACAAAGTACCTATGGGTCACTGTGCAAGCAATATGCTAAATAAGACTTGACGACAGTGGTCCTATTTTTATGGCATCCCTTCCGAAGTCATTAAAGTTCTTTTCTGTTGTAATTGTGGCTATTTACATTTATATATCTTAAAGACTCATTAGGTAAGCACATAGAGGAAACAATTTTTCTCTAGTACACTAGAAGATATAAGGGGGACTCCCTTGATACTATCCTAAAATAACCTTGCAGAAGGGAATCTCTTTAACTGGAATATATATATATATATTCATATAGTCTGGTAAGAAAACAATGTATCATGTCCATTGAGGTCTATAGTGTTCAGTGTTCTTTAGAATGCCAGAATGTTTGGGCAAAGTCTCACTGTTGTGACTTTAAACATTCTGAGAAGCTAGGACCATGAGGGATAGATAATTTTAAAAATCTACAGTATTTTTCATGCTTGTTCTTTTTTCCAATCTTTTAATTTTTTCCTTCTTTCAAGAAAATCATAACAATACTCTGCTTTAAAATAAATTTTCACCACGAAGGGAAGCTGTTGAAAACATTCAGACATGCTAGGGAACTGGTGGTGTCCTCTTGGCAATTGGCCAGTTACCCTCGCGTTGTTTAGACTGGTGTCGCACGGCAGTGATAACACCAGATGGTTAAATCTCCCATCTGGACGGAGACATTCAGATCTTTTCCAGATAGAAATATTTGGGGATTCCCAAGTTTAACATACCAAAAGATGAAATGTGCAATGAAGTGAAAAATATAAAATATGACACATTCCGGTAAAGATACATTACCTTAAGCCATAAAAAATTGATTAGAGTCTGTGTTATTGTTAAATTGCTAGTGTTCATTTGGGGTACAAATGGATATTAACCTGTACTCTTTCTATCCACAGTGTATTTTTTTAGTTCAAAATCGTAATACATCCTACGCAGAGCTTCACTAAGCTGAATACTCTGAGACTGATCAAATTGTACTCTCAGGTTCAAGTACCTTCAGATTATAACTAGATGTTGTCCAAAGCTTCTAATACATTGGCCTCTTACCCAGATCTGGCAAATAGCTTACTTTTCTAAATTATGAATCAGATATGACATGGTATTCCTAAATTGCTGGGCCATATATGTCAGTTTCACAGACAAGAACTGTCTTCTGTTCTGGTTTCATATTTAGTATGCCATTTTTCCTTTCTTCTCAGAAACCTTGACTGATTTTAACTCTAATCCTTCACAGTTAGCTAGCTATGCAGTGCTGTTGCTCCTCACAGCCTAACTTTTATCATTAGTGAAGGAATTTTAAGGCACAGGAGTTCAGGCCATTCTGTTTCCTTAGGTTTTCTGCAACACCTGGTGGGATGACAGAATGCAGTCCCTTTCCAGGAACCTTCTCATAAGCAAATCTAGACAAATGCTAAATTAGAACCCCTCATAGATGAGTCACATGAAAGGGCAGCCGCTTTAGAACTCCACTCTCATTTGACGAAGTACATCAGTGCTGGATACAGGGTTAAGGATTTTCTCTATGGCACGCACTGTATTTCATTTACTTTCTTACCCTTCTCATCGTTCCTGTCTCTGTTTAACTCTTCCAGGCTCCATTCTTGATTCTTAATCCCAAGAATTTACTCAATATTCCCCTGCTTCCCCAATTTGAGCTCATTCATTCCAATACAGCATTTCCAGAATTAGAATTACTAGTAGAAGTGCCCTATGAGGTATGCAGCAAGGGTCCCTGGATACATCATTCTTCCTTTTATTCCTATCTTCAGAAGCATGCTTCTTCATAGTTAGCCCTCGTCAGCAGCCTGTGGGCAAAGAGGTTACGACAAAACATGGAAACTGGTTGAGAGAGGATAGGGTTGGAAGCAGAGATGAACAGACAAAACACAGGGTTTATAGGGCAGTGAAATATTCTGTATGATACCTTGGTGGGGAACATATAGTTATCCATTTGTCTAAACCCTTAAGATCTAACACTCCAAGAGTGAGCGTTAAAACAAGGTAAAAACACTGGGAAATTATAAATGTGTCCGTGTGGGTTCATTAATTGCAGTCTGGTGAGAAATTCTGATTATGAGGAAGGCTGTGGATGTGTGAAGACAAGAAATGCATGGAAAATATTTGTAACTTCCTCTCAATATTGTTGTGATGCTAAAACAGCTCTCAAAATAGTCTTTAATAAAAATGTAGTCTAATAGTTGAACTAAATTCCAGTTGACTCCTTTAGAATATTTGAGAGCCTATTGTATGTACAGACAGTATTCTTAAAAGGAATGGATGAAGACAGTTGTTGGGAAAAAATTGGGTATTATATCTAGAAACTTTGGATTATTAATTTAAAGGTTGTTAAGGTTTAAAAGGGGATCTCATTCCAAAAGATTGATAAAAATGATTTTTAAATGACATGAAAAAGAGCTGAGGACAAATTTTTATTAACATTGAATTATAGGTAGAATTTTGAAGTATAGTCATAAAATAATGTCTAACCATCAGGAACTCTTGGACTTCTGTGAGTAGCAATACAACATATTTAACATGACAAATGAAAAGTTTATAACTCAGCCACGTTGTGGTTTAGAGAAAGCCAGGGACCAGACTTGGAAAAGAGCTCAACATAAAATCTAATATTTCCACAAAGAAAGATGTCTACATTTGGCAAGTAGCTGTTTCATGTGAATGGAAAGAAGTTTAGTGATGAACTCAGAGCTTCAGAATGTAGGACACCTGATTGTTGATGAAGAGAGAAAGTGGGAGTGTATGGATTGGGATTCTGAATATTTTTTGTTTATGAAATTTCCTTCTTAATACATGAGAAGTCAAATGTATTTCATGTGTTTTGTCTGTGACACTTATTAACAAATATGTAAAAAATATATTTTGTTAGTTCTGTTTTCATAGTTTGTATTACCTATTTTCTCACAAATAACAGACCCTCAAATGGTAAGAGAAGTCCTTCAAAAGGTCAAATTGAACATACAGTAATTCAGTAAATGGAGACTTTCCACAGGCATGGGTAGGTTTAAAAACTCAAGAAAACAACCACTGGGACCTAAGAACTAGACTCATTTGAAAGACACTACGACCCAGGCCTGAGGAGGCGTGGAAAAGAGATGGGATTAAGATTAACAGAGTCCAGTGAAACCTAGGCATATGGATTAAGGGTGATTAACAATAAGTTGTAGTCTCATAGAAATGTTGCCATTCCCAAAACCCTGGTGAGATGAGGAAAAGCTGTGTCTGGAAAAGAAATAAATACTCCACTTTCACCTGCTGACACCTCTGATTACCTCTGGTACCTGCCCATTCGTTGAAACCAATACAAGAGCAGTCCAGATGCAAGTGCCATAGTGAAAAGTTTCCCAGAACATGGGACCAGGTAAAAAGGTAGAAAATTAGAAACTGTTCATCATTTGTCATTACAGATTTACCTCTAGGTATTGACACTAGTGTTTTCAAAGTGATTTATTAATTGGGTATTGCTTCATCATAAGAAATTTTAGAGAAACTACTGTGTATCAGTTGGGAAAACTGGGGTAGACTTTAAGCTATAGATGCTGCTAAAGCACAGATTTCTCACTTCAATTACTTTGGAAAAGAATCATCCATTATAATGAGTTAAAATTCTGTCATGTAATTTGGGACTTTAAAACCTCCAATTATTGGAGGAGGAGCTGAATTGTCCGGAAGACATAATACATCACGATATTTCCAAGGAGTCTTCAAGAGTGTCCTGCTCATTCTAGAGCCGAAGCAGGAGTTTTTTTCTCTACAGAAAATACAGTGTGCATGATGAAATTTCACAGTTATAAAGAGGAAGAAGAGGAAATGCATTAGCAATGTGCTGTTTCAAAAAACAAAAAGGACATTTGATTTGATGATTGATTTTCCTCTGTTACAAAAAGCTTTCTTAAAAAGAAAAAAAAGGAATCTTACTATGTTTCTAACAGTAGAATAGGCAATTCTCATTTCCTACCTAGTGAATTATTTACATGCTTTACTGAAGGCCATTTACACTCAATGTACACTTCTGAAATGCTTCAGAAGGTGCTATATTTGTTTATAATAGCATTTCTTCTGAATTCAATGTATTCTTTTGATTCACTGTGTAAAAATGTTGTTGTTCTCCATCTTAGAGATGAACAAAGACTCATGTTACCACCTGGATGCTCTTCTATAATCACAGAGTAATGGGGAATGAAGATTTTGCAAAGATATCATTATTTGAGCAATGGAAATAGACAAAATGGATCATGTAGAACTGAATAAGAAAATGCCATTGTAACATTAAAGCACGGTCCAGTGCCTTACCAACTCTGCCTTGAGGTCTCAATGTCATCTCCTGACTCTGCCCCAGATTCCTTCCCCCTGATGCACCTCCTCTAGGCACTAGCAACACCTGACCTAACTTCTATCCAGTGGAAACTGAAGGAGGTGGCACTCTTTAAACTGAAGATGGTACTTTTAAGTTGGGAAACTGAGGTGAAAATCCAAGGATGAGTTTTAGGCATTTTTCTCCTGGAATTGTGTATTTACCATACCTAGCTCTTTTATAGTAAACGAGCTGGTTTTCCCTCATAGAAAAGCCCTGCCCTTGCTCCACATACTGTGTAGGAGGAAAGGTGTATCCTGAGAGCCCTGCAGGATCCTCAATTCTCTGCCTTTCACTATGGACATTAGCTGGGAGCTTCGCACAAAGAGTAGCAGCAGGCTGATCCCCAGACACAAGGATAAATGCAAGTGGAGACCTGCTGACTCTTAAGTTCTTCAAAATGCAATGTGTGGTTTGTTTCATGTTGCTGGCAGAATTAATTTGCCCATTAATGCATCTGCTGGACAACTGTTTCATAGGAGTTTCCAAGTTTTAGAACAACATATCACTTCTAGTTTCCAATTTATTTTTTTCTTTCAAATAAAATGCATCTCTGTGTATTAAAGGTGTGATAGTGAAACTACAAAAATGTAGCAACAGAATGAATGCTTAGCTGTATGTATACACTGTAGCAAAGAGATCTAGGTATAATTAATTAAAATTTGAAAACCTTGTAAAAGTAAGGATTGTTTTCTCAGGTGGTAAATTTAGCAACATTTTAATGTGACTAGTACTTGATATAATCTTCTGAGGATTGCATTTAAAAATTTAATATTTTTTAATCAAAAAGATCTTTAGGGGCTGGGGATTTAGCTCAGCGGCAAAAAGCGCCTGCCTGGCAAGCGCAAGGTCGTGAGTTCGGTTCCTGGTACCGGAGAAAAACCAAAAAAAAAAAAAAAAAAAAAAAAGATCTTTAAATTATTAATGTACTAGCTTTATATCCCTAAATATATTCTGAATTTTAATGAGCCCAATATCAAGACTTTGGCTTTATATGTTTACTATTTAGTAAAAAAATTTTAAAAGTTAACAAAATTCTTATCTTAATGCTTCATAGAATTTATAAGATAATCTTAAAGGTGATTTTTAAAAATCTTTTAAATTTTTCTTTTGGAGTTATCATACAGTTAAAATTGTTTTTTTTTTCTGTATGGTTTGATGAGTTTTAACACATTTATATACTTATGTAACCACTCTATTAGGAGAAAAAATATCATCACCACAGAGGGCTTCTTTGTGTAAGGTGGGTGGGGATGGTGAGTTTCACATGCATCTTCATTCTGTACTCTGTTGTCCAAGCAGGCCATGAGAGTTGGTAAACCCAGCCCCTGCAAAGGAATTAAAGGAGCCAAGTTCCAAAAGGCAAAACAAAAACTCTGTATTTGAAAACAAAAAAAGGCAGGGAGCAGACAGCTACCTTGTAAAAAGGTAGGGATCTCTGAAAACATAGAGAACCCAAGGGCCCTTTGTTTTCTGCTGTTTTTGTTGGGTGTTAGGGCCCGCCCTTACCTAGACTTTGTGATTATGATCTGATAAGTTTCCTGGGCTGTCACAGATGGATCCCAGGTGCCAAGACCCCTAGCCCCTTGCCATCTTCTATGTGCACATTCTCAAGTGAGCCTGTCAGAAGCTTATTTTTAGAATTTATGGGCTTGTTATTAAAAAAGGACCTTACATACAAGGTCAAGCTAGCAATTCAGTAAGGGAGCTACTGCACTAATATAGCGGCCCTAGGGTAGGAACACATATACAGTAGTACCTTCATTCACAAGCACATCTCTTTGTGAACAACTCAGTTCACAATCAAAAGTGTTTGGCAAAGTTTTGCTTCCATTTGCAAACTCACTCCATATCCAGTGATGAACACAACCGTGGCCATCTTACCCAGAATCATGAAACAAATTAAGTTTGTGAACTGAGGTACCACTGTAGATAGACAGATAGAGAGAGAGAGAGAGAGAGAGAGAGAGTGAGAGAGAGAGAGGTGGATAGATGTATAGGTGTACGTGTGTGTGTGTGTGCACACGAGTGTTTTTGTATACTAAATAAGAGCTTTCTTTTAAGTGGCTCCCCTTGTCTTTGCATTTTATTGGAGGTGGGTGAAGGGCGACTACCTTGGTTTTCTTCACCTGGCTGCCTCTGTGCTCTGCCTGTCCATTTTCCTTTTTGTATTGTTGTTTTCTCCAGTGAAGCTTTGACTCTTTCTAGGCAGGATTAGCCAGGCACCCTAGTGAGGCCTTTTCCTGTTTACAGATCCCTTTCCCCTACGTTTGTGCAGCCTATTTTGTCATGAAATGCCCATCGCTACCCCAAACTAAACCCCTGGCAGACACTGATCTGTTTTACATTCCTGTAGCTTTGCCCTTTTTTCTTAATGTATGTTACATATGAATAATTGTGTACTATATAATCTTTTCAGACTGATTCTTTCATTTAACATGTATTCAAATGGTATATGTGAGAACAGCTTTTCTAGTTAATTGTTCATTAGTATTTTGCTGTATGGATAAACCATACTTGGTTTATTCTTTCTCCTGTTGATGGGCAATTTAGCTGTTTCTCAGTTTTCTTTCTTTTCTCTTTTCTTTATGTTTTTGACACTACAAATGAAGTTGCTACAATAGACAAATAAAATAACCACTATTGATACATACTTTGCATAATCCACAGGCCTTTAGTATAACAGAAACTCATGAATATAATGAGATATAAATTATGTGGTTAGGTTATAATATTGCACATAATTTAAGAAAATAATATTACTTTAGTTGGTATATTAGTCTATTCAAGTTGCTGTAACAAACATCACAAACTGCGTGGTTTAACAGAAGTTTATTTTCTCACAGTAATGGAGGCCAGAAATTTAACATCTGGATGCTCTCAGGGCTGATTTATGGTGAGAGTCTTTCTGGTCTTTTTACTGTATCCTCAAATGGCTTTTCTTCTGTGTGTAAACACCCTTGATGCTTCTTTTTGAAAGAACACCAGCTCTATTGTATTAGGACCTCATGCTTATGACTTTATTTAACCTTAATTTCCTCTTTAAAACTTCTGTCTCTAAATATAGTCACATTGGGGGATTAGCCTTTAGCATATGAATAGAGTAGAGGCCAAAATTCAATTTAAAGTAGTGGGCTCCATCTTATCACTTGATCCATGAAAAAGGACTGAGCTCTTTCTAGTGAAAAAGATTTTAAAATGAGAGGGACTTGAGGCAAAGGAGAGTCACCATTGCTGGCTCTAAAGATGGAGGGGCCAGAAGAAAGGAAATAGACAGCTTTTAGGAGCTGCGAGAAGGCCCTGACTGACAGCCAGCAAGGAAATTGGGACCCAGTCCTAAACTGCCAGAAACTAAACACAACCACAATCACATGCACTTAGAAAAGGACAGTGAACTCTAGAAGAGAACAGACCCTGAAGCCTTATTTATAGGTTTGTGTAACTCTAAGCAGAGAACCCAGCCATGCTGTGCCTGTACTTGTCATGTACACTGTGAGCTGGTTAGTGGATGTCATTTTTAAACTGATAAGTTTATGAATAACTTGTTATACAGCAATCAAAATTAATGTAAACTTTGGTACCTGGAAATGACTTATAAGCTTATGCTTATGCCAATAACACAATTCTTTGATCACTGTCACTATGTAGTAAATCATTAGTCTTCCAAATATGTTCTGTCTTAACAAAATTGTTTTGCTTATTCTAGTAATTGTATATTCCCATATATATTTCAGAATCAGTGTATAAATATATTTATATCAAAAGCTTCTGGCATTTTATTAGCATTGCATTAAATATTTAGATCACATTGGGAATAACTGTCATTTTTAACTCTATTGTTTCAATCTGAGAACACAGGTTTTCTCTGCAATCATTTGTATGTTCTCTGGTTTCTTTGATCGGTATTTTTCAGGTTTATGTGGACATTCTGCACACATTTTGCTAAATGTATACCAATGCATTTTAATTTTTGTGCTGTTATAAGTGGTACAGATTTCTTATTTTAAAATTCAAAGCTTTTATCATTAATAGATAGGAAAGTTACTGGCTATTGAACTTTGACCTCGTTTCTGAGACCTTGCAAATTTTTAATTATAGGAGGTATTATGTTTACTTTTTAAGATCTTTCACTTTGTATGTAGATACTGATGTCATCTGTAAATAATAATTTTATTTGTATTTCAAGCCACAACCTTTTTGTTTGTCTTGTCTTACTGAACTAGCTAGGACTTAGGAAATAAAGGTGAATAAATGGGATGAGAGAGGATATCCTTATCTTTTTTGAAGTTTTTTTTTTGTCCACAGTCTCCAAACTGAGGCAATACCATTTCTTCAGAAGTCCATTATTACTTCCTGATCAACAAATGTCCCTGTTGTTCATATATTGAGTAGCGTACCCGTATATGATTTTGTGTGCTTCTGTGTTCTCTATTCAACCCTATGTGGTTTATGTTCTCTCCAAGCAAATATCTTTTAAGTTTATGGTTACCATAGTCTTGAAATAAGCCTCAATGTCTTGTCATACAATTTCTTCACCTCATTTTTCTCTAGGAGAATCTTGATTTCCCTTACAATTATACATTTCTTTTTTAAAATTTTTTTTGAGACAGTGTCTCACTGTGCAGTTTAGGCTGGCCTTGAGCTTGAGTTCACTTTGTATCTCAGGCTGGTCCCAACTTTGCAATGATCCTCCTGCCTCAGCCTCCCAAGTGCTGGGATTGCATTCATGTGCCACCGTGCCTGGCTACGTTTTTATATTTCATATAAAGTTTAGAAACAACTTTTCATAATTCAGTAAAGTACTGTTGGGTTTCCACCTGGAGTCCAATGACCATATAAAAAAAAAAAAACGGATAGAGTCAACATATTAATACTGAAGTTTTTTAAAGAAAATGTACACATCCTCACTATTATAGCTTCTATCTAGATGTCACCCAAAAGCCTTATGTGGTCATAAGTGAGATTTTCCAGAGGTGGCTACGTTAGACTGTGTGATGCTGATATTAAGAGTGTGTGTTTATTAAATTAGTCTATTGATTGGTTTGCATTGTTCTGGGTGTGAGTGCTACTTACCCTATTCTAGATAGAATAAAGAGGGACAGAAAGAAGTTGCATGGCCACTTGTCACTTATCCTTACTTATTTCTTGCTACTTGTTGCCTTCTGCCTGCCTTATTTTACCATGGACCACTTATCTTCTGTGACACCCCTCTACCATGCCACCTTCCCTTGGAACCAGCCAACAATGAACTGAAACCTCTACCAACGGTGAGCCAAGTAAACCTTTTCTCCTTTAACTTTGAGCTTTGGGTATTTTGTCTCAACCAGAGAAGTAACTAAACAAGTCACTTTTCTTTTTTATTTAAATATTTGCCTCAGGACTGTAAAATTTATTGAAAATTTTATATAAAATCTTCCTGTGTTTATACCAAGGTATTGATATGAATATTATTGCAAATACTACTTTATTTTAATAATTTTATGTTTATACTTTTCCCCAATTGAGGGATATATAACTAATTTTGCTAGAAGTATTCCTATACAAAGAACTTTTCATTTTTATTATTTCTCACATACTTAACTGCAGATATGTTGCATTGTTTAAATATACAACTGTATCATTTGTACATAATGAAGTGATTCTTTACAATTGCATAAAATTATGTTTTATTCTGCACAATTCCAAAATACTTTGTTTATGTTATTTCCTTTCCTCTGTAGGTAAGGACTTGCAATGTAGTGTTGAACAACTCTGTATAGCATCCTCATTTCAACTGGAAATCTTTGAAAGTGTCTCTTTTTAGCAGGTCAAAAAAAACCCCTCTCTATTCCTAGGATGCTAAGAGATATTATTTTCTTTCTTACGCTGCCTGTATGTTCAATCTTATCATGCACTTTCTTTCATTAAGATAAATATATGAATTTTCTTTTTTACAATAATACAATAACTCACATCAGGTAACCTTATAATAGTAAATTAGCATTTTGCAAGTGTATCATTATTCTTATACATAGCATATTCCATTTATTATTATCATGCCTAGGGCTTTTACATCTATATTCAAGAGTATGATTGGCTTATGAATTGCTCTTCTAATACTTTTCCCCTTAGGTTTCTGTATCAGAGGTCTGGTAGGATAAAACTCATTTGGGAAGTATTGGTTTTTCCTCTCATCTGGGTAACTATGAGTGCAATCAGAATGATTTGCTTTTGAATGTTTGAGACCATTTCCTTTATTCATCATCCAGGCAGTATTCCCTCCAGTTCTTGACAGTGAGTAGCGTGTGAGACACACTTCAATCTGCTGCTCATTTTCCCTGAGAAGGGATAGTCCATGTAGTACCACATTTGCAGAGAACATTCCTATTAGTTTTCAAGCTTGAGTAGCCCTCACTTTGCTCTTTCTACCCTAAACTAGGATCTTGAACACATAAAATCAAATTCAGTAAATTCCCTCAGGGCAAAATTGCCTCTGTGCTCAGATGCATTACCTGGTTTCAGTTTACACATACATTTGTCCCAATCGTCCCTTCCTTTTTTATCAGCTCAACAACGATTTTACAAAAGTTATGTTTTATGTTTCACCTGGCAGTTTTGGTTTTCCCAGTAAGAGGTTCAGTATAAACACCTGGTGAGTCTTCCTACTAAAATAGAAGTTAAATGTGCACTTAGGTTACTGTGAAGGCCCATTAGTTTCTATTTCTACTTGTGAATCAGGGAGAAATTCAGTTCATTTCAGTTCCACTTATATGCCAGCCATCATGTTAGGATGTGGATGATAGTTTGATGAATGAGGTCTTCAGAAATTTATATTCTGGTAAATGCAACAAGTATAAAGATTAGCAAGAAATTTAATTATTTTATACTAATTTTTAAAATTTCAATCTTAACTGTGTTTCTATCCCATCATTTTATTATTTATGACTGATTTGTCATAGGTAATTCCAATGTTAGTGCTCTTAGGTACTAGACTTAGACTAAGATCCAAACTTCAGAACACTAGCTTACATTGTAGTATTGCAACAGAAATAAAGGGACACATTATAATCACACAAAAAAGAAGATGATATGAGGAAAATATTCACAGCAACATTGTACTGAACTATCAAGGATATCATAGCGTTCTGTTAGTTTGAATCTTGGGTAATAAAGGTTTAGTTGGTACAGATATTTCACAGTGAACTCCATGACAACATGGACTGGAAACATTGGTATGTAGGAAGAAAGTGATGTGGACTCTCTCTACTATATATCTCAAACACAAAACTGCAAGGGAAGTTTATAGAGGTGGGATTTGGGGAGAAAACCGAAAGCAGTCCCTATAGAAGTTCCTTTGTATATGGAATAGAAAAGGATTTAAAACATAACCTACTGTAGAACTGAACTGAGTCCCCATTGGTTGGTGACCTCTTCTTGACAGAACTGGGAGAGATCAAATTCCTTTCAAGTTTCTCAAATTTTACATCTTCAAACAAGCGAGGCCTTAGAAAATTTCTTACTGCTAAATAAACTAGTCACTACTGATTTAGAATAATCAGATTTTTATAAGTTTTGAGGGCAGTGGAATGTTTATCATTCAATTTCCATACAGCTCATGATGGAGAACCTATAAGTAATAATATAAGTAATATAAACGTTATTTCATAAAGATCTATCAATATATCATTTATTCTTTGGCAGCTGTTCATACAAAGAATTTAATAAACTGGCTAAGAGTTGGTTACATATTCTTATAGGGTATTTTTGTGACTGTGTGGGACTAAAAGAATATATCTGTAGAACTTAAAAAGATTTTTCCTTTTAACTTTATAAGCAGCAGTGATTGGAAATACAAAGATAAATTCAACCATTTTTATGGAGCTACAAGAGTCAAATGCCTTAGTGTTTTTATTTGGGAACTCATTTGAAAGTATTACTTACAGTTGAATAGATAAAAATCTTAAATTCCCAGTCTACTAACCAGAAATGTAACTGAAGTAAAACCTCTGTTTAACATCTAGAAACTTCACACTAAAAAAATTATTTCCTGATATTGAAAAAAATATCATATCCCTTCAGGCAGCTTCAAGCATCAGCACTTACTGAATGTATGAAAGTAATCCAAGCGAAAGTGGGATACATGCATTGAGGATTAAAGAACTGGGTTTCTAGGAAGGGATAGGGAATATTTCTTTATAGCACTCCTAAAATAGCACATTTTCCATTAGCAGATAAATACAGGTACACCAAGGCTGATTAAAACTTGCTTCCTCAGCTTTTACTATATTTTAGGCAAATTACCTACATTAGTTTTACTCTTTTCCACAACCAGAAGAAATTAGCAATAATTAAAAGAAAAGAAAATTAGCAAAACTTACCTCTCACTTCACAGGTAAACAGTTACAGATCAACTGGTTTGCTAATCATTATATAAATAAAAATGATAAGGTAAGAATCTGAACCCATTTCTTTTTTTTCTTTTATATCTTTTTGTTTGTTTGTTTTGATTTTCAGACAGGATTTCACTATGCAGTTCAAGCTGACCTTGAACTCACTATATTTCCCAGGCTGGTCACAAACTCACAACGATCCTCCTGCCTCAGCCACCTGAGTGCTGAGATTACAGGCCTGCATCACCATAACCATCCTGAAACAATTTCTTGTTTACTTTAAATCTTGAACTATTTCTATTATGCTGTCAGATTAATGTTTAATGTTGTGTTAAAAGAAAATGTCCACAGCTTTATTTGACATATATTTAAAATTGCAAATGTGAGTCATGCTAGTGACCCTGTTTAAATTATTTCATATTAACTGCATTGCTTCCAGTATTTCTGATTTCTCTGATATAAGAAAGTACTGTGTGAAAGTACTGTTTAAAATACTGTTGAAAGTACTGTGTGAAAGTAGATGCAGATTAGTCTTCTTTTATACACATTAAATATTTAAAGTTTTAGGTGCTGCTTAGCATACTGTTCTCTAAGTCCTTCAGTTCTTGTTCTTTGAATAACTACAGTTACAAATAAAGGCCTCAAAATAAAAAATTGAGAAGACAAATCTTTGAAAAACTTTTTCAAAACAAAATGGTTGTATGAAAAACAGAAGAAATAGACACCAACTCCTTTTGTTTCATAGAAAAAAAAGAGTATTCAAGAGGAAAAGTCCATAGGAAAGTGGGATATAAAGAAAAACTATGACTGCAATCTCAGATGCTGACATTCACATATGTTGGAGAAAATTTGACATTTCATCACATTTGACATGGAGTATATATGAATGTACTCCATAACTGGAAGTTCTTTTAATGCAGTTTTTACCAGTTGGGAGATAGATCTAGCCTAGGAACTGTAAAGAAGACGATTAAAAAATATACTTGATTAACTGAGATCATGCATGTAAATATTCATGTCATTATATAAGGATCTATTTAATGAACATTCATATGTCTCTCTAGATTTGCAATTATTTTATTTTCTCTTAAAGTTCTGATCTTGTACTGAAAGCTCTATTTTGGTTGTCATATAAATTTGTGTCCATAGCCTTATTTTGAATCTCCAGAACTACATGATAGAGGGCAAGAAACTGAAACTGCCTAAGCCTCAGTTTCTTCATGTAATAAAATGAGTCACAGAATTTTTACGAGGCTTTTAGATGGTGCTTATACATAGAAAATATTAAAATATCTAATTAGATCACAATTATTCAATGGTACACCTATCAATAGGGAAATTGATTTATAAGAATCATAAATATTATAGAGAAATTAATTTAAATTAAAGTATTTATCTAGGTATCTCTTAAGTTTGAAGCAAAGATTTCTTACAGTATCATCACAGACCCTGAGTCATCCAGAAATCTATACCTAAGTTACTGTCTCATTCCTGACTTACAGACACTAGGAGATAATAAATGTTGATTTAAGTCAATAAATTCATGGTAATTTTTTTCCACACAATAAATAACACAAATATATTGAAGGATTACATATGTACATCTTTAACTGGCTATAAACAGTGGATGTGTTTAATGTTACCTGAAGAAGAAAAGCCTAAGTATTTAAGGAAGTGGTGTAAACACATGGAACAGGAAAGAAATTTGAGATTATAAACAAGATTAGCTTCAAAGAATGTGGACTAATCTTTCTCTCATGGTGTTTGTATGTTTCATTTCAATAAGATTTCAAAGTAAGGCTTTTTCTTCACTAAATCTGTAGCTCATGACAGAAGATGCAGTTTATGAGTGATATTTTTGATGGTCAAAAGAAAGCATTAAAGTTCAGGAGCCGAAGAAGAGCAGAAACACATCTGGAGTAAAAGTCGGGTTTGCTTAGTAGACTGAAGCAATCAAAAATAAATCCCACATGAGACTGTTGGCCAATTCAATAATAGGGATTTGAAAGCTGTGGTTTATACAGTTGGGCTTGGTCTTCATATTCCCAAGAGGATATGGATTCGTTCTTACGTTGAAGAAGGAGCAGTTCAGCCATTATATTCCAGGTGATTGATTAGGCGATGGGAAAACAGTGCTGACCTGGGCATATCATTTATAAGCAATAATCAAATAAAAAAGGGGTCATTTTTCATATTTTCAGCTGTGGTGTGGTCTTGTATATAAACACTCTTTACATGATCTTATTCATAATGGTTTGGGAAGACTTTTATTAAGAGTGCTAATTTTCACTTTTGCAAAAGGATGTTGGGGCACAGCCAAGGAGAGTTTATGTTGCCAACATAGGCCCACTGAGTTGATTCATGCTTTTAAGTAACTTGTGATTAGTTGAAAAATATTTGAAATACCAAAGCAGGATAAGGCCTTAAATTTTCTCAACGGGGTGCAGAATACGGAGCACAAAAATCCTCATTACTCTAGGATCACCCAGGTGGTTCCTGGTAGAGAAGGGATTAAATCCTGCATCTATGATAATTAAACAAAGGCCCTTCTTGTGTCAGCAGCTATTTCCACTGTTGCAACCACAGTACTGGGTTGTTTGTGTCAGGGTTGAAGTGTTTTGCAAGTGATTCACTATTTAACAGTTAAAATATTGCAGTGATTTTCTATTTTTCACTGCAAAAATTTCAAACATGTAATTACAATAAGATTATCTGTTTAACTTGTCTCCAATTCTTTCTCACAGTCCCACCGCCATATATTTTTACTATGATTCTTTGCACATTTGCATAAATGTGCATTTGGATGTTGTATAAATGTAATGATATGGTAGAACACACTGTTTTGTAATTTTCTTCCCCCCAATTAATAACACGTAAAGGATTTTTCTCCTATCTGTGTCCATAGATTCTGGATACACAGATGGCGTTATTTTATTACTACATGGAATGATGATGTCTCTGATGACACACTATGTACTTTTCTCTACATTTACAGACTTGGTACATACTCTACAGATAGACTTCTTATTTTATCAAAAATACAAGATAGTAAACTCTTATTTAAAGCGCTTGCAAGTACTTTCCAAAACTATCTTGAGTAGTAAGAGCGCTGGGATGCACGATCAATATGCTAGATATTGCTCATGATAGCCTTTTTCCTGTGGATTATAAGAAATTTGAGAAATATTGTTTGAATACTACAATGTTATATTTTATGTCTTCTGTAAACTACCTCTCCATTAGGAATTCTTGTTCTTCAAGGGACATTCGCAAATTCTTGCTGATCACAAGGAAATATGATGATGAAATATCAAACAGCAGATTGGAAAAGACATAAAAACCATGACACCTTTGTCTTGACTTCTCAAGACCTAAGTGTCCTGATATTAGACACAACGCCAGTAAGATATTTCTCATTTTCCTCTTAGGAAAGTATTATATCATCGCTCTTCTGTATTTGAGTAAAGCAGTTGCTTAAACTAAACCATTTGGCATAAAATCATTTTACATTTCTTTAAGCTTACAGTACTTTAATTTATTTACATCTCTTTCTAAAACTAGAAACAAGAGTAAAGGCAGCCTGCAAAAGCAAACTTCTAGTATAATACTTTACATTTCATGCCTTTATTTCATTTTCTTTACCCACCTTCATGTACTTTATCATTAATCCCAAGTAATCTTCCTTAATCTGCCTTGCATTTGTATTCTTTTTTCATATATATATATATATATATATATATATATTTCCCCATACACATTATGAGGGTCTATAGAAAGTGACTTTTCATGAAGTAAGTGGAATTCACCATATCATGGGAATATAGTACTTTCTTTTTCTTCTTCATTTGGTCTAGTGTTTGGCTGTAGATTATTCTTCATTTTAAAACAATTGAGCTCAAAATGGGTGAAGTATAGAGCTAGAGACTATAGCATATCAGTTAATTTAGGTTATTTTAATGGCACATTAAACATATGCAGTTCAAAATGACCATGATATATGGTAAGTAAAAAAAAAAATGAAATAGGAACTGTTTTGCAACTACAATTGGACTTCTAAGCACAGCTCTCTTTGCAATGCTCACTCTTCCATAAAACTGTACCATGGCAACTGTCACTGGAAACGTCTATTAAGAACAGGAAATTAGTATTAAATTAATTTATCTCAGTTACTGAGATGAAAACTCAGAGTGCAAACTGTTCATATAATTTTTAATTAAACTGATTATGGTTATTGTGTGGTATAAAATGACATGTTATATGTGGCATTTAATTTGTCCATGTCACTTTATGTTAAAGAAATTAAATTCTATTTACTTTCATAATGTTATTTTCGTCAACCAGTTCCCATTTTTAAAAAGGTATTTTCTAAAGCAGTAAAAAGGTCATTGACTGTTAGTTTACCAAGATTGCTAAGTGTTAGCTTACAAAGATTGAAGGCAACACAACTCTACAGATAGACTTTATTTTTGTCATTTCTTACAAACAGACCAGTAATTACCTGGTCATTACCGTGGTACCTAACTGAATTGATCAGTTTTGTAAAGGATTAAAATGTATTGATTCTTTCTCAAAATAAAAACTGACATAACTATAGACTTAGATATAATTAATAATTTACTGAATTTTAGAAACAGATAGGAATACATGCATTTCCATGTTGATAGCAGCACAATTTATAATAGCTAAATTCTGAAAATAGCCTTTATGGCAATCAAACAGTGAATGGACAAATAAAAGCTATTTTATACATAATGGTGTACCACTGTGCCTAAACAGGGATAAGCTTGAGTCATTTGTGGGAAAAGGCATGCACTTTGAGACCATAATGTTAAATGAAATAAACGAGACACATACGCATAAGCATCACACAGTTTCTCTTACAAGAAACCCAAAATATAAATAAAGAGCATAATAAAAGATAGATAAAATGAAATAAGGAGATCGATCTTTGCAAAAGGAAAGGGGACCAAGAGATAGAAGGAGAGGGATGAAAGTGTAAGGGGTTTAGGAAAAAAGAGTTTTAAAAAATGGAGATATAACTTTTGCAAATAGGAAGGAAACCAGAAGATGGAAGGAGCAGGAAAGAAGGGAAGTGTTAAGGGATGAAGAAGGAATTGAGATGGTTTATGTAAATTTACCAGCCTCCCATAGTAAGTATAAATATTTTATATGGTAAATATGTACTAATAAAAGAGAAAAATTAAAAAGAAACAGACAGGACCTTAGTTCAAGATTTGTCAACCACAGCAGTACAGGTATTTTGGTTTGGACAACTTTTGTTGTGAAGGACTGTCCTGAGCATTATGGGTTGTTTAGAAGCTTCCTGACTTTTACCCACTCAAACACCAGTAGGACCCCTCCTAAATTTGGACAATCCAAACTATCTCTAGAAATTATCAAATATCTCCTGAGGTGGGAGGTGTCAAAGTCATTGAAGTTGAGATCTACTGCCTCAAAGCACATATTCATTTATCAAAGGAGTAAACTGAAAGACAGGCAGATGAAACTACTGAGCAGAGATTAATAAAAGAATTCAACAAATATTATTCTAATGGATTTTAGCTTAAATTATCCCTAGTTCCACACAGAATACAGTTTATAAATCTCATTTAATAATTATATAGTGATATCATCAAGTGGTTTATATTTAGACTGTAAAATTGAAATACATATGTCTTATTTAGTAGGTGATGTTTCTCCAAGTATGTCACAGCTTCAGATGCAAAATTTTATTAGGAATTTGTTCTCAAGTAAAACTATTATGGGAATGAAGGAGGTTACATTACAAAAAGGGAAAAAGCCAAGTAAGGATATAATTTCAAGTGAATTCTCAAACTTAGTTTAATCACACTGAACCCAGGATATATAGCTTTATGTATAAGCTACAAATATACATGCATAGGATATACATAGGCAAAGGTACAAAGTCATGCTTTAAAGAGAGAGTTTGAAGAAATAAAGAAAACTTTCATTGTTGGATTTCTGGGTTAGTCTTTCCATCCTTCAAACTTTTCCTGTGTTTAATATCCTTTACAGAATTTGGATGTCCAGTGGTGTTTGCAGGGAAGATGACAGAATATACACCATTATATGCACACTTGGCCTTACGTATTTTCACACATCCTTTCCTGATACAGCCAAACTTAATCTCCATTCCAGACGATAACCTGATAACCAAATTCATACTGTCTATTTCACACTGAAATAGACTTTCTGGATGTCACCTGGGAAAGTAGCAGAACTTTCTCATTTACCTGGTACTGACCTCATCCACTACCCATTTCCTATTCCTCCCTCTAATTCAAACTGCCTGTAACTCTTTTCTCTTCATTTGCTTTCAACTGTAGCTCAGAGGAGCAGCTTCTGAAGAGCAGCCAATTTTCACATACACCACACTTCGTAGTCCCCAACTTCCTAGAACTCCAATTTGTCTTCTCGCCATCCTCACACCCACAGCAGGTGCTTTGGCACTTCCCCTTCTTTTGTTTACTTAAGATTTCTATCAGGATATGTTCAAAACATATTTGATGACTGCACGAATGGATCAAAATAGCAAATTTTGTAGCCTGTCCCTGGAAGGGCCATTTAACTCCATAGAAGAAGGTTAAAATGCTACAAGTGCTCACCTAACTGGAAGATTTTCATGGAAATCTGTCACTAAATATGTAACTGTGAAGAACTCCTTCCTTGGCCCTGAAATGCTTGTCTTAAATGTGGAGCTTCTGGCAATACAATGGTACATGATGATTTCTGCATTGAACTGCACACATCTCTATCAGCCCCTATCAGTTTAACAAGAAAACATGTCTTCTCTACCAGCTCACTCCCACTTATCTGCACTTGAGCTAATCCTCTTGGAATTGACCAAATGTGGACATTCCACCAACTCCCAAGATTAGGAGGTAGAGGCCCTACAGAGCTGATTAGATTATGAGGGAAAGCCCTCACGAATGGCATTACCACACTTATAAAAAAGGCCTGGGAGATACCATTTGCCCTTGTGCCATGTAGGGACATAGCAAAATGATGGCCATATACTAGCATAGAAGTGTGCCCTCATCAGACATCAAATCTATTTGCACGCTAAACTCTTCAACTTTTCAAACTATATGAAATAAATCTCAGACTGAGACATACAAGTCACTCAGTTTATATGTTGTTATATCAGCCTGTAAAGAATAAGATAGCCCTACCTCAGGCTCATAGTTCAGCAAACAGACACAACATCATTAGCTACTGATGTTCCTGAACGTTGGCAAGGAAAAGAAGGCAGTCTGAGATAGAAAAGTTATGCGGATTGTTTTTCAAAGACATATCAGCATTTACTCTTTATCTTTAGTCACTGAGCTAATTAGTTCCAAGGCGTTCTCCATTTAATTTCTCCCTCCATGCAGTTGCACATCCAGTTGCATGACTCCTGGTACTTGACCTGTCTCTACTGTCTTTCATTATTCATTAACTCCACACATTCTTGTAGCCCCAGCCTCAATGTGGGAAGTGTCCACTGTCCTTAGGACAAGAAACACCTGCCTTCTGGTGATAGGAAGGTGACTTCCAGCCCAAGTAAATTGGAACTGAGCCTTTAGGTTTGTAAAGGGATGTCCCTTCCTCTCACAGAACCCACAAGTAACGTCTCTTGGTGATGCAGGGGAGCCAGTTATATATTCCCTGACAATATGTAGTAAGGACTCTTAGAGAAGTTGGAGTGTTTGATATGTTTCTGATTCTTTTTATCCAGTAGATCTTCCCACACAGATCATCTAATAACTTTCATCTCAGAGTGGTAAGTCAGAGAATTTCCACACCTGTTCATGTTCCATCTAGGTCACCCTTCTGCAGAATTGATATAGATTTCTTGATGACTGGTCTGCTGTCGCCTCTCTGGACTTCATTTTGAACATGATCTCTCTCATGAATTCTAGAAATTGCTTTCCTCCTCATCCTTCTTTTGCCCCTCAATAGCCTAGAATGCCTTATCTGGTCACATTCTCTGATACTGCTCAGAATTCTAGGAAATATCTGGGACTCAGACCTCTGATGATGGAAGGCTTATCACCTCAGAATAAGGCCTTAATCTTCCTGAGATACTTAAGGAAGAAAGAAATGATGCAGTGCATCAAACTGATTGTTTCTCCCAGGAAAGCCAGATAGGTGACACTGCCAGAAAAGTAATAAGGTGGTCCTAATCAGGCCATGTCCACAAAAGGTGAAAACATGGAGCAAGTTTCTACTGGGACTTTATTTTTCTGAGGTATGTGGTCCCCCAGTCCTCATTCTTGGTCTTTACTTTGACACCTTATAGAGACTGACATGGTTACCTTTGCTGACTTGAAACAATCTTCAGATATCCAAAAATAAATTCATAAAGCACCAAGTCTGACACTTATCCCAAGACCTACTTGGTCTGAGAGCAATGACAGATCTCTGTGGGGATCCCACTATTGTCCTGCATGTGGCTCCCCCTAGTCCCATTCAGTGTCTTACCAGGTTTCTAGCAGGGCATAGGACTCCATTATACTGACTCAGCACTACATCCCTCACACCAAAGTCCTCACCATCCTTTAGCACTCCAGGCAAAAGTCAAGAGAAACCATTTCTGCCCACTCCACCCTCAGAGATGACAGCAGAGTTTGGAGAGGCCCTCTCCATTTTGGAGAAAAGTGTCCCTCAGTCCTCATTCAGATCTTGCCTTCACTCCTAGAAGGGCCTAAAACTCCTGTGGTGAATTAACTAATGGTCAACTTGTAACACCCAGCTGAATTAAATTGCCGTAGTGCTGGGTGTGGAAGGCCCACATGAGGATCGTTGGCAACAGCATAAAAGGAGAACTGGAGGGGAAGGTGGTGTGCTGTTGATTCTCCTGGAGAAGTTTGTCATGCTGGCTTTCCTGATATTAACTCAGCTGTTTTTATCATTGGAGGAGCTAGGGTCTTTGCTATTGCTGAGGATGCCTGTGGTCATTTTCAGGAGCACTCTGATCCTTACCTTGAGTGTGGCTTCCTGGCTCCAGTGCAGATTCCTCAGCCTGCTGGCACAGATCCTTCATGCCACTGGCACAGACTTTCTAGCTTACACCTCTGATCTTTGGGTCTTCCCAGCACAGACCCTTGATATGAACTTGCATGGGGCGTTGTTGTGGACTGTACATTTCCAACTGGACTCATGAAGGACATTGCTCTGGATTTTCGGTCTTCAGATGGACTTGTGTAGGACACTGTTGTGGGATCCAGACCTTCAACCAGATTCATTAGTTCTCTAGTGTGTGGACAGATCTTCTGCACTCTTGCATTTATTTGACTCTTTGGATGAATGTTATAAAATAATCTTATAAATCATGTATCCTGTATTAAATATATTCCTTTGTAAACCCTGACTGCAACAACTGCTCTGCTCACCTGAAACAGGACTTCTTAGAACAGGCTTCATTTTCCTGTAAACTGAAGTTGCAAGTCAGGAAGCAACTCCATCTTACATCTATTCCTGGTCCGCCCAGTGCTGGCATCAGGGGCTGAACTCTTATCTGGGTAATCCTTCTCTTCTGGAGTAGGTGCTAGTATCAGTTCCCACTCAGAATCTTATGCTGATAACTGGGAGAAACTTCAACAGCTCCCTCTGCTGAACAGAGACCTTCTCCCTTAGTGCCTCCCAAGGTCTCCAGCACTTAGAGAGTGACAGGATGTCAATTCCAGACATGCTTTGTGAGTACCTCCCAGGGATGATGAGATGGTGGGGCCCTATGTAACCCCTTCCAGTGTGGGGTAGGTGTTCCCTCAACTTTCACTGAGTATCTTACCTTGACTCTAGTTATGTCTGGAGCTCTGTATTAGTAAGTTTTCCTGTCACTAAGCCTCAATACCCCACAAATGCAATTTAAAGGGCTGAAGGTTTAATTTGGCTCAAGGTTCCATATTCTTCAGTCTGTGATTTGTTGGCTCCAAGGCAAAATCACCATGGTGGAAAAGTAGCAGAGAAAAGATGCTTAGCTCAGCATAGCCAGGAAACATAACAGAGAAACAATCATAGAGAGGAGCAGGCCAGGGACCATATGTAGTTCTTAAGGTCATACCTCCGTGATCCACCCAGACACATGCACAAGTGTACTTTTCTAATCCCATGGGTGTTTCTTAAACCAATCAATCAAGATTAACACAATTAACTTTAACCTTCACAAGCTTTCTTTGTTTGCTTCAAACCAACGTCCTTACTTCTCTAAGACTCCTGGGGCAAAAATCAAGGAAAGCAATTTCTGGCAATACCTAAACATCATCTATGATTAACCACAAGGCCCTGAGTGGGTCCTCCATTGTGGAGAAAGGAGCTCCTCAGTCTTCACTCAGCATCTTACCTTGACTTGTGGCAGTGTTTGGGACTCCTCCCTTTGCTCATCTGAGGTGGCACTCCTGAGAAGTGTCCTTGTGTCCTGGCATAACCAAAGTGGCAGGCAGAGAGTAACACAGTCTGACTCATTCTGAAGGCTACTGGGGCCAGGTTGTCTTCTTTGAGATCTACTCTGCTCAGAGTTGCCCTCTCAATCTGCACTCAGAGTCTTATCTTGAAATCTGGAAGGCCTAAGATTCCTCTTTCTACTAAGATGAAGCTTGATTCCTCAATTGAGGAACTCAACATCCTCACATATGGGACCAGGTTTTAAGAATTCTCACTATAAAATGTGAGAATATAAGATAATAAACTTGTCAATTTGAAGTATTTAGCTATTCCACTATGTATACAAATATAAAAACATCATGTTATATATCATGAATATAAACAATTTTTATTTGTCAGAGAGAATAATTCAAAAGCAATATCTAGGAACCAACTCTCCGTCCACTCCTGTTTTCTCAGAGGCCACAACAGCGTTCTTGGATGCCCTCCTTTCTTCTGGCAAGGACTCCTTTCAGTCTTCAGCATCTTACCTTGACTCCTGGCAGGTTCTGGAACCTCTGCTCACCTTAAGTGGCAATCCTCATGGCAGGCATCACCTCTCTGAATGCCAAATGCAAGAATCAGAAAGCAATGTATTTTCATAATTATTCCAAGGTATCCTGGGCCTGGCGCAGGTACTAGGTTCTTATCTGCGGGAACCCCACTCTTTTACTGTGGTGGTTGCTTCATTCTATAGTGAGTGTCTTATCCTAAATTCAAAAATTCTCATGGTGACCTTCCACTACTGATTTGTGGTGTTACCCCACACACTGAGAACCTCACTATCCTCAGCTTCCATCTACCATGCCTCAAGTCAGTGAGTACTTGATTTGTATAATTATACCTGGGTCTTACAGCACTGGCAAAAGGAACAGGGTTTTGCTCAGTGGCTCTTCCTCTATTCTGCTAGTCGGTTTCCTTATTCTTCATTCAATGCCCTCACTTTAATAGTTGACCACTCTGGTTTAGGGAGACTCCTTTTTCTGCTAATGTAGTTGCCACTTCTTAGAATAAGCCTCAATCCACCAGAATACACAAGCTGATCTTTGACAACAGCATTTACACTGTGCCTGACTACTTCACAACTGAGCCTTCACTTCTCTCATCAGTGAGGAGCAGGACTCTAGGTAGCTCCACATATCCTGCAGTGTTTGGTCCTCTCACACTCCATTCAGTGTTTTTACCTGGAATAATAGCAGGGAAAGGGATTCCTCCCTCTCCTGACCCAACATCACTACCCTCACTACTTTTAGACACATGAGACTGGAATCTGCATGTACCTCTGCCTGATGGTTATTCTGGAAATTTCTATCTGTAATAATACAAGTAGATGTCTTTGAACTCTCAGCATTTTGGAGGTGCCCTCAGTTTCCATCCTGTGGATTATCTGAATTTTCTCCAACTCAGACTCTCAACCTCTGCTGATCTGAGGCCACAACCCTTAGCTCAGGATCCTACTGGAGTCCTCACTCAGAGACTGTGTGTTGCCTTCAGCATTTTCCATGAATAATTTCCTAAGAAATGCCCTCTCCCTGCCATTCTCTGTGTATTTACTCATTGCAAGTCTCAAAACAATTCAGCCTTCCTGATTTCTGATCACTCCATTAATACTTAAAATGGTAAATCAGTATAGAACTTTAGGAATTGTTATTTTATAGATGGGGATCCTGGAGCATAGATAGGAGTTGAAGTATTTTTGAAAATGATTTTTTTTCCAGTACCAGGAATTGAACTCACGACCTTGCACTTGCCAGGAAGCCGCTATGCCACTGAGGTAAATCCCCACCCCCCAAAATGACTTTTTTTTATTGACCAGAATTCAAATACTAAAATGGTGCTCCAAGACTATGTCTTTATTGTAAGTTTTTCAAACAGTGCAATCAAAATAAAATTCTCTGTTGCTTTCTTTTCAGTTCTTTCTGTCACCTCTACAAGCATATAACACTATTATGAGTTAACTTTGTACAAATACAAATGTGTGTTTGACTTATATGTAATAATAAAGTACATATAATTTTGTTATTTTCTTCGTCCTCCAGTTAATTGTCCATTTTTAATACCCATATCAGTCTTCAGAGTAGCCCTAAAAAATATGAAAGGACAAATATTTTATATCAAAAACATTCTTGATGACATTCTATATATTATCCATATTTCTAGAATTTATGAGAAGTATGTAAACCTACAATCATCTCTTTTGTTTAAAAATTAAAATAGATTCCTCTGCAATTAAAACCCTCAGGCACCTCTTTCTTCAAATATTTTCAAGACCTGGCATGGTAGCACATGCCTGTACTCCCAGCATTTTTGAGGCTGAGGCAGGAGGATAGTTGCAAGTTCAAGACCAGGCTCAGCTACAAAGTGAGCTCAAGGCCAGCCTGAACTGCATAGCAAGACCCTATCTCAAAAAGCCAAAACAAATTTTAATAATTGGGAAGATGATTGAGATATATGATTAGGCTATCAGGTATTGTTCATGATTATTATTATCAGGCATTTTCATGATTACAAGAAGATGACAAACTAATAAAAATTCAAGGACTGCTATACCATGCCTTTATTTCTATATGCAGAGGTGTCTTTCTAGTTCCATTGCTTATTTTTCAAGTTTAGTTCATAAAATTTCATTGACCATAGTGATAAAATGCAAAGTCTTGTACTATAAAGCATATACAAAACACAATAACCTGTCCAATGGCCCCAAAACTCAAACAATATTGTCCACTGTAGGATTGTCCATTTGTTCTTTGACAGATTACTATTTTATTGGTATGTTATCTTTAGGTAAAGCGGTTCCATCACCTTATCCATCTTGCTATGGAACTGTTTTACATCCCTTTAGAATTGTTTTATCTATTTATATTATTTGTCTGAAAGTATAGCTTAGAATAAAGCAAAATAAACTTTTATGCTGGTATTTTGCTCTTTTATTCATTCTCAGGCACTGTCATTAATACAGTATACATTTTATTCCCTTGTTTCTTACATGTTTGGGGAGTTGAAGAAAAAGAATTCTCATACACTAGATGAAATTTTCACTCAAAATTTTAAGGCTTCCCTTTTAGGTTTTTCCAGTATTTGAATTTATGCTATGATTCATTTTGAAGCAAATGTATCTTAAAATGAGCAAAATTTGGATTGTATTGGAAAACATGAAATGCTTTGCAACATACTAAGCAGTTAAAACTGAAAAGCACAATAACACATTGAATCAAAAAACCAGAATAAAAATCATTGTTTTAAATATAACAATTAGATTTCCAATGATATTTTAATACCCTTCACTGTTTTTATAAAACTATTACATCACAATTATTATTGGAAATCTACTAATAAAAGTAAATTCAAGTATTAATTATTTTCTCTTGATTACCAAGAGTAAAATAAAATGTTAAAACATGTATACTGTTCATAGTCTTTTATTTAAACTATGATTGTTTTGTATTATAAATCACACAGTACCTACTATATGTGATGTTAACATGCTAATATTTTACTACTATATTTACTTCCATTAGGTAATTTATATCTTGTTCATCACATATATATTTTTAAATGCCTTCTAAGAGAAACAGTTTATTAAATGTTAGCCTAAATGACTAGAAAACACTTTTTGTTTCATTAATTACTTCTGATTATGAAATTTGTTTCTAAATGAATAAAGAAGTTCTTATAATATTTAAGAAATATTATACTGTACAACATGTATATTCATTCAGAAGTAATCTTCTTCAACTGACCAATAACTGCTTTGAAACAAACTAGTGACTGGGTATTACCACATTACCTGGCTCAAATGTGCAGATTCCATCACATTGGTAAAATGACCTAATTATACGTTAGGATTTAACAGTGTTGAATTGGACCTTAGAAAACACCTGACTAAGTATAAATGACATAAGAAGACTATTTGCAGAAGTAATAGCAGATTCCGAGGTATGGAAAAAGAATCTGCCATACATGTAGGTGAGGCATATAGAACTCCAATAAACCACAACCAAAATAAAACTACAGGGGCTGGGAATTTAGCTCAGCGGCAAAAGTGCCTGCCTGGCAAGCGCAAGGTCGTGAGTTCGGTTCCCGGTACCGGAGAAAAAC
>NW_004955571.1:737404-757326 GCF_000276665.1 Chinchilla lanigera
GTGCCTGCCTGGCAAGCGCAAGGTCGTGAGTTCGGTTCCCGGTACCGGAGAAAAACCAAAAAAAAAAAAAAAACCAAAATAAAACTACACCCAGACATGTAATAATCAAGAACCCAGAAATCCAGCAGAAGGATAGAATATTAAAAGCTGTTAGGTAAAAGAAACAGAGCACCTATAAAGGAAAACCCATCAGAATCATAGCAGATTTCTCAATACAAACCATCAAATCAAGAAGAGTTTAGAGTGAAGTATTCCAGGTCCTAAAACAAAACAAATTCCAACCCAAACTGATGTATCCTGCAAAAGCATCCTTAAAATTTAAGGGAGAAAAAAAATGCTTCCACGATAAAGAAAAACTAAAGAACTTCATGAGCGCCAAACCAACCCTAAAAAGAGTACTAAAAGATGCTCTATAAAGAGATAAAAATGACCACAATTCCAAGAAAAACAATAGAAATAAGCCACCTACCAGAGAAAGCAATTAAACAGAGAGTAAAAGTAGGAAACCCACAGCAAGTAAATAACATCACAAAGACAAGCCACCACATAACAGTTATAACCATTAATGTAAACTGCCTCAATTAACCAATCAAAAGAAGCAGACCAGCAAAAGGGGTCAAGAAACAAAATCCAACAATATGCTGCATACAAGAATCACATTTAACTCAAAAGGAAATTCATCAATTGAAAGTCAAAGGTTGGAAAACAATTCCCCATGTGACAGGAACCCAGAAAAAAACAGGGATAACTATTCTGATTGCAGACAATGTGAACTTCAAGAACAATCAGAGGAGATAAAGAAGGTTACTACACGCTTGTTAGAGGAAAACTTCAAGAGGAAGAGATAGCAATCATAATTATGTTTGCACCCAATATGGGAAATGCAAATATATAAGACAAACCTTAATAGACACAAAAAATCAAATAATTAATAACAGTGTTGTATTGGGGGACCTCAACATCCCACTGACACAAAGAGATAGGTCAGCTGAACAAAAAGATCAGAAAAGAAGTAATAGAACTGAACAAATCTCATGAACGAATGGATTTATTAGACATTTACAGAGTGTTCCACCCTACAATATCAGAATACACATTCTTCCAAGCTGCGTATGGGACATTCTCTAAAATAGACTACATACTAGCCCATAGAACACGCTTAACTAAGTGCAAAGAAAATGAAATAATCCCATGCATACTATGTGACCATAGTGCAATGAAATTGGAAATTAATGACAAAAGAAACCATAAAAACTCCAGAAAAACATAGGTGTAAAATATCAGCCTCTTGAACAACCAATAGGTCACAGATGAAATTAAAGAAGAAATTAAATAGCATCTACAAACAAATGAAAATGTAAATACAACTTACCGAAATCTGTGGAATTCACTGAAAGCAGTACTCAGAGGGAAGTTTATAGTAGTAAACTCACACATGGGGAAAATAGAATGAGAACAAATAAATAGCCTAATGCTGTACCCCAGACTTTTAGAAAAAAAAGAACAAGTCAAGCCCAAAGCCCAAAGAAGGGAGGAAATTATAAAGATCAGGGCAAAAGTCAATGAAATTTAGACAAACAAGACAATACAAAGTTAATGAATCAAAGAGCTGGTTCTTTGAAAGAATAAATAAAATTAATAAATCCCTAGACAACCTTATCAAAAAAAGAAAGGAAAGAACACAAATTCATTCAATAAAGAATGAATAGGATAAAATTACTACAAATTCCACAGAAATTCAGATCATTAATACCTACTTTGAAAATCTTTACTCCCATTGGATGGAAAACTCAGAAGAAACGGACAGATTCCTAGATATGTATGAAGTACCAAGGTTGAGTCAAGAAGATATAAAACTCCTGAACAACACAATATCAATTAATGAGATTGAAAATGTGATTAAAAACTTACCAACAAGGAAAATCTCACACCCTGATGGATTTACAGCAGAATTTTACAAAAAAAGAGAGAAAAGATTTAATGTCAATTCTTCTCAAATTCTTCAATGAAATTGAAAAGGAAGCAATTTTCTCTAACTCATTTCTGGAGGCAAGTATTATACTGATACCAAAACCAAAGAAAGACCCAACCAAGAAAGAAAACTATAGGCCAGTCACCCTAATGAATATAGATGCAAATACACTCAATAAAATATTAGGAAACAGTATTCATCAAATCATCAGAAAGATTATATACCATGACCAAGTGGGATTCATCACAGGGATATAGAGATGATTCAATATACACAAATCAATTAATGTAATACACCATATCAACAGAGCCAAAGAGAAAAACCACATGATCATCTCAATAGATGATCATGCAAAAGCTTTTGGAAAGGCCAGCATGGATTCATGATAGAAATCCCACAAAAAATAGGTATAGAAGGTCTTTACCTCAACCAGATCAAAGCCATCTATGACAAACCAACAGTCAACATCATGCTAAATTCACAAAAATTGAAAGCTTTTATTTTAAATCAGAAATAAGACAAGGATGCCAACTGTCACCACTCCTATTCAACATATTTCTGGAAACATTAGCCAGAGCAATTAGAAAAGAGAGAGAAGTAAAGGGAATAAGAATAGGAAAGGAAGAACTGAAATCATCATTATTGGCAGAAGATATGATACTCTACATGGAAGGCCCCAAAAACTCCAAAAAAAAAAGACTCCTAGTATTAATCGGCAAATTCAGTTGCATAGCTGGATACAAAGTCAATGCTTAAAAATCAATACCATTCCTATACACAAACAACAAACACACTGAGAGAGAAATTAAGGAAACCATACCTTTCACAATAGCATCCAAAAATTGAAATACTTAGGGATCAATCTAACAACAGTAGTGAAAGAACTTTACAATGAAAACTGCTGTACTCTGAAAAAAGACATTGAAGAAGATTTCAGAAAATGGAAAGATATTCCTTGCTTATGGATTTGAAGAAAAAACATTGTGAAAATGGCCATACTCCCAAAATTGTTGTACAGATTCAATGCAGTCTCAATTAAAATTCCATTAGTATACCTCACAGATCTACTGAAAACATTCCTAAAATTCATCTGTAACCAGAAGAGACCCAGAATAGCAAAATCAATCCTGGGCAACAAAGACAAGTCAGGTGGCATCACAATCCCTGACTTGAAATTATACTCCAAGGTCACTGTGATAAAATCAACATGGTTTTGGCAAAGAAACAGGCCTGAGGATCAATGGAAAAGACTGGAATGTGGAACCACAACCACAAACACACTCAGCCACCTTATCTTTGACAAAGGGGCCAAACAAGTTCACTGGAAGAAAGATAGCCTCTTCAAAAAATGGTGGTGGAAAAACTACCTCACCACATGCTGAAGACTGAATCTATCACCATTCACCAAACTCAAATCAAAATGGATCAAAGACTCAAATATTACAGCAGAAACACTAAATCTAATCAAAGAGAAAGTAGGTAAAAACCTTGAAGACATAGGGGTAGGCAAAGAGTTCACAAACAAAAGGCAAACTGCACAGGAAATATTTCAAAGAGTCAATAACTGTGGTCTCATCTTATTGAAAAGTTTTTGCACATCCAGAGAAACCACAAACAGAGTAGAAAGAAAATCCACAAATTGGTAAAAAATTTTAGCTGACTGTCCCTCAGACAAACGATTTCTATCTAGAACATATAAAGAACAAAAAAATCAGCCCCTCAAATTTAAAGACCCAATCCAAAAATGGGCATCGGAGATGAATACACACTTCTCAGATGCAGAAATACGAATGGCAAATAAATACATGAAAAAATGTATAACATCAATAGTCATTTGAGAAATGCAAATTAAATCAACACTGAGATCTCATTTCACTCCAGAGAGAACGGCTGTCATCAAGAAATCAACCAATAACAAATGCTGGCAAGGCTGTGGGGAAAAAGGTACAGTTCTCCACTGTTGGTGGGAATGTAGACTGGTGCAACCAATGTGGAAATCACAGTCTGGAGAATCCTCAGGAAACTAGAGTTAGAGGTCCCATTCAATACAGCTATTGCCCTCTTAGGTATTTTCCCAGAATAACTACAAACATCATACCACAGCGATATATGTGCACCCATGTTTATAGCTGCTCAATTTGTAATAGCTAAATAGTGGAAGCAAACCAAATGCCCATCAACTGAGGAATGGATAAAAAAGATCTGGTATTTTTACATAATGGAATATTACTCAGCTATAAAGAAAGATAAACTTGAGGCTTTCATAGAATGGATGCAACCATTGTCCATACTCATAAGTGAAATAAGTCAGACCCACATGTGTAAATACCATGTTGTCTCACTAGTATAGGAACCTGAAAGAGTAAATAAAGTCTAAAAGGTATAACAGATATTGTAAAAAAGAAAGAAACTACTCAAAGGGAGGGAACAACTGGGATGAGGGGAAAGAGAAAAAGGAAGAAGGGTATGTATATATATATATATATATATATATATATATACATATATATATATACACATACATACATACACACAGACACACATGATAACTGAATCATACTATCTACTTCTATTGCTGTATTGAAAGGAACAGTTAATGTTTAACTGATCAATCTTACATGCCTATGTTTGTTTAACTGAGTAACCAATTTGAAGATAACAATATGTCATACAATAACTATTGTTAATTTCCTATCACCTTGTCTGAAACTCTGTATTGGTTCTGTTGTTTGGGTGCTGTTTTGTTTATGTCTGCTTGCTTGTTAATGTTTTCCTTTCTTTATCTTTAAAACTAAAAAAGAAGAGAAAATATCTGACTAAATACATTACCTTTTGAAGGAAAAAGTTTTATTTAGTCCAGTCAGGGTACTACAACAAAAATAAGGTAAGAATCACTAAATAAGTTATATAAAATAAATATGTATTCCTCACAGTTCTAGAGACTTTTATTTGGAGATCAAAGTGTCAGCAGTGGAAGTGAGGACCTACTTCCTGGTTCACAGACACCTGTCTATTCCTCATCTTTATGTCATAGAAAGGTCAAGGAATCTCTCTGGATCCATTTTGTATGTGCACTAATTCTACTTGGGAGAGTTCCACCCTCATGATCTGATCACTTCCTAAAAGCTTCACCTTCAGAAACCATGTCATTGTGGGCTAAAATTGCAACATATAAATTTTTGGAGCACACAAACTTTTAGTCTATAGCAAATAAATGAAGTGACCTTCATGAGGTCATTAAATAAACTATACTCATTTCACTAATTAGGTAGTCATCTCCAATGATTAAATTTAATTCCATAGTCATAATTTGATTGAAAAAATCAAATAAGAACATATTTCCATGGTCACGAGGTGAAAATCTGGATGAATTCACAGTATAAAACAAAAAAAAAAAACATCTTGAAGATAAATATCTAAGTCAGAGTCTCCCAGAAGAAAACTCAGAAAAAAATTTGATTGATAGTGATTTATTAAAGAATACGTTCTTTAATATTTATTAAAGAATAAAACCAGTAGAGAGTGACATAGCAGAATTTAAAAAAAAATAAGAAGGCAAGCAATTTCAGATGAAGCCTTACCCTGAGTCCACTCGAGCGCTGCAGTATGAGTTACACCTAAGACTTGTCTTTAACTTTTGGCAGAGCAAAATAAGGTTTTATACTTCCACAACAGCCACTGGCTATGTGCCACTCTGGTTTTTGGGGTATTGGGAAAACAAGAATGAGTTCAGTACCTTTCTTCCTCCCTATCCAGACAAGAAGACTGAAATTTTATAGCAATCTATTTAGGGCAAAGATGCAATCATGTAATAACACATCATGTAGGAGACAGATTAGCAAGAAATTAGGGAAAATTATCTGAGATGATCAGGGTAAAACATGAACAACTACTGTTAAAATAGATTCCTAGTTATCGTGGTACCTTAGTCACTTTCCTCATCATTGGGACAAAATACCTGGCACTTACAACTAATAGGATGAAAGGTCTATTTTGGCTAGCTCCTAGACAAGTAGGCATGTAAAAGGGGCATAGAAGAGAAAAAGTGGTTTATGTTATGGCACCAGGGAAGCAGACATTGGAAGGAGGATTCAGGGAGAGAGACACACCCTTCCGGGCTAAGACCCCAGGGACCGGCCTATTCCAACCAGGTCCCAGGTCCTAACAACACATTTATCTATCAACTCACTGATTAATATAGCACCCACAGGTTCCAATCACCTCCCCAAAACCCCACATATGATTACAGGAGGCTGTGGGGACACATCTAAATATGAATCATAATATTCTACCCACAAACTCCAAAAGACTCATGCATATCTTTTTATGCAAAATGCATTTGGTTTGTCTCTAAGACTTACCAAAATCCCAACCATTTCAGTATGTTGAATAGTCTAAATCTAAAGTCTTTCTGAGATTTAAAGGGAACTCTCACCTGTGAAGCCCTGTACAAAACACTATTGACCTACACTGGCTCAGGATAAACATTCCCATTCAAAAAGATAGAAATGGGGCAATGAAGAGAAATGAAGAAGAGAGAAGCAAGACTGAAAGACAGCAGGGCAAGCGTTAAATCCTGTAGCGCCATGTCCAGCACCTGGAATAATTAATAGTCATGAGATGTGAACTCCAAAGTGTTTGGGTGGTCCCATCCTTAAGGCATTACAGATGATTATATCTCTCATGCCTTCTCTCTTTGGGTGGCTTTGCTCACTCTGTTTTTTCCCTCAGGCATTCCACATTTCTGATTTTTCTAAATTTCTGTGGTCTATGGTGTAATTTTGGCTTCACTTTCACAGCTTCATGCACTGCCCTATCAGAGGCACACTGCCTGGCCTCCCTGGCCTGCTTCTGAAATATGATTGGAAGCCTCACTGACCTCACAACTCTTGCATTTCTCTTATGTATAAAACCAGCACAACATGGATGATACCAGTGTCTGCTGGTAGCTCAAATAGTAGCCAGGCTCCCTTGTATCACTGTTGCAGAGGTCTCCAATACCTGAATGGTTGAATACTATGAATGGAATCCCAGGAAGTAAATTCCATAGGCAGTTGCCATTCTGGAGCCTAGTGCCCTGGAGCTCTCTTCTCAAAGTAAAATCACTTACTTTTACAATTTTCAACCTGAAAAAGGCAGGGTCTTGCTGGTTCTTCACATGCCCTAAAGGCATTTTTCCTATTTTCTTGATCCAAAGTACTTGGCTACTTTTTAAAGATAATATTTCAGTAAACAAGCTCTCCTGTGATACAACTTTATAAGCTCTTTCTTTCTGTTAAAACTGAAATCTTTCTACATAAGCTTTTTGCTCTTGATTTTCAGTATAAATTAGTCTAATTGTCCATAAGATCATCCATGCAACAAGCCTAATGTTGGGCTACCTGGAAATATCCTCTGCCACTTTTATTAGTTTGCTGCCATTAATCTGAGAACATGATTAAAATGTAGACAAATTTTCTGCCAGAGAATAACACACAAGACCTACAGGCCAACTGTCAATGGAGTTTTTCTTCCCAACTGAACCCCCCTGAGACTGGTCTTTTCAATCTCTACTTCCATCTTCATTCTGGTCTTCTGAGCTCTGACCAGAACGCCCTCCTATCAAGCTTGGATTGCAGCAGTCCAGGCCTTCTCAAGCCAACATCTTTAAACCCATCCAAATTTCTTCTCAAACCACTTCCAAAGGCTTCTGAACCAAAGTCCAGGCAACAATCTGACTTCTCCGGTACCAAAATGTACCTTAGTCACATTTCTTATTACTGGTGCAAAATGGAAGGCACTTGCAATTTAAAGGAGGAAAATTTTCTGTGTATGTGACTCATAGTTTGTACGGGTTTAAGTTCATAGTCAGCAGGCTTCAAGGCAGGGCAGCATCACAAAGGTGCATGGCAGAAGGAGAGATGTTCAGATCATGGTGTTGGGGAACCAGAATGAAAGGAGAAGGAGACACATCCTTTGCAAGGTACTCAATGATCTGCCTCTTCCAACCAGGCCCCAAACCTTAACAGCACATTTAGCTCTATACTCATGGATGAGTATAGTGCTCACCTGATTCAATCACCTTACCAAAGTCCCACCTATGAGCATATAAGGGACACCTCCATATAAACTATAACATGTGGGAAAAATAAGAACTTTGTAGACAGAGAATTATGACTTCAGTTTTTGATACTGCTCATTAGGCATAAAAGGGCAAGTAACTTAGAAAATCTTTTGCAAAGATGTTGGTGAATAAATCCCCTTTAGTTTTATTCCCAAACCCTAACATAGCACCTGACACATAGATGGCATTTATTTATTGAACAAACAAAATTAGTAAAGCTATTTGTATATAACTCTAGTGGGATTCAGCTTGTTATATTTTGTTGCTATTGCTTGTATTTTTGTTGTTGTCTTCATTTTTCTCTACTTTTTTTTCATACACAACTTCACTTCCATAGTATTAATTCAGCGGTTAATGGCACACTCACTATTGCTACTCCAAGATTGACTATGGGATTAATATTCACATCATAAATGAGGACACTTGGCAGCAAACTGACCACTAGTGGAGAAATAGCCTTAGATTATTTTCCTACTCTAATCATCTAGTACCACAGGATACTGGAAATCTACAAAATTGATTAAGAGCCTTATAATGCCATTAACAAAATGGATACATAAATAAAAATATATTTGATTAGCTAATTATTCTTTAGATAATCAATGTCGATATACTGATTTAGACTTAAATGGAGAAGCCTTAGCAAATAGAGATTACAACTTTATTGTTCATTGCCTAAAATAATGCTGGAAAAATTAACTTATATTCATCCTGAAAGGCCATAAAACAGCTTATTATAAAATAATTCATTGTATGTTTGCTCCAAAATCCATTTTATTTATGTTTCTCTTTAGATAATGACTCTGAGATAGTGCTTTTCAAATGTTCTTGGTGACTTATTTAGTGAAATCCACAAACCCTATATTCAGAGGCAACTTAGAGCCACAATTAATACTAACTGAGCACCTGTGCTTGGTGTAGTTCTAAAGCTTATCTCATCTGTTTCTCATTTAATTCCAGTAAAACTCAACAGGTTAGGAGGTGCAGTTATCCCAATTTCATAAATTGAGAACCTAAGGCCAAAAAATTGTTAAATAACTTACACATTGGCTTTCAGCAAGAAAAAGGCAAAAATCGAAATTCATCTTTAAGTGACCAAAAAGGAAAATAAAGAATTGTAAGTCTTTGGAATCTGAGGGACATTTCCATCCCCAGGATACACACTTCTTGACACCTGCAATTTAAAGCAGGAGGAGTTCACTGTGGCTCAGTTTCAGTCCATGGTCAGCTGATTCCAAGAAAGAGGTAGGATAGAGGAAGGGCGTAGTGGAGGTAAAGGTGCTTAACCCGTGATTGTCATAATGGAGAGAGAGAGAGGGAGAGAGAGAGAGAGAGAGAGAGAGAGAGAGAGAGAGAGTCAGAGACAAGCTGGCTGCAAGAATACCCTTCCAGAGCATGTGCTCAGTGCTCAATGAACCACCTCCAACCAGGGCCCCTTCCTAATGGCTCATTGAGCTATTGAAATCATCAATGAAAGACTCGACTGATGAGTGTAGTGCACCATGTCCTTCTCAACCTCCAACCACATGACACGCTGGGGCGAGGAAGGGTGGATTTTAGATCTAAAACAGTAAAAAATCTCTTTGGGAAACTCAGTCCTTTAGAAGCTTGGGAGTATGAAAACACAAAGAAAAGGCCCTGCACTCCTAGCCAGGAAAATCATGATATTCTTTATTTTCTGAAACTTTCTCAGGATACTCTGATGATCTATACTTCACTCTTAACTGCAGTGGCCACAACTAACTGCTTATTTGGAAAATATCATCAATGGTCTTTGTACAGTGAAAGCATGAGAAAGCCCCAACTGGACCGATTAGAAACAGAAGATTTAACATAATCTGAATGAAACATTGAATTTACTATATTATTTTACTTGATGGCTGAAGATTTTAAGATATCTTTTCATTTAATTTTTTAAACAAATATTAAGAAAATTTTGAAAAAAAATTTTGGAAGTTCAGTCCCTTCGAAATAAAAACAAGACACTAGACAAGTTCTAATTGTACTATTTTCTCTAACAAAATTTAAAACAATTTCATAATATGGACATACAAGAATTAAATGAGAAACTCCATGAATTTTTAAAGAAAGCATCATCAAGTGGAGAAAGTGCAAAGAAGCCACAAAACAGCAGCCAACAATGAGGGTTTGAAAGGTTCAGAGAAGAGACACATGCATACATCCTCAAATAAGACCTGGGTCTTTATAGAATGGAAGCTAAATCTAGCTTTGTGTGGCCAGTAAGGAAAATCTTGCTTTATCATTGGGGAACCCCATGCTTCACCCAAAATGCCAGTATTGCAATAGAAAAGAACATAAATGCTTCACAGAACAGACCTTCACCCTGGGCGTTAATCTAAGCCAAGTAGAAAGGATTTCTTTTTTCCTATGTAAGTACTAATTATGGTGATCCTAGGGGGAAATGGGTTTGGGGTAAACACCACCTGCATTGGCAGCTAAGAGAATGAGAATGAGGAGAATTTGACATCTGAGCCTCATTATGTATGTTACATTATGGGTAGAATCTGTGAATTACATCTGTCCCAAGACTGTGGTTCTTCATTGCTAATAACCCATATTGACAGACCAATTATAGATGGAAAAGACAGTCATTTATCTAAGCTCAGCTCCAACTTGCTTTGTGCTGTATATCATACCATAATTAAGTTAGTTGAGTTAATCTAATTCCTAATGTTCTGAACGTAATGTTTGACATTCATGATATTTTCAGTTTTTGTCCAAGATCTTTGCTCTAGTCATGAAAATGGTGAATAAAAATGACTGAGATAGGAACAGAGGTGGGAATTGGTAGCATCAATTATCTTGTTTACTGTTCTTATACTTACAAAATTTTGAACGGGAACTTTTTTATATTATGCTCATGATATGACGAGCACAAAATTCTGCTAGTCCAGACAACAGATTATATGAATAGTGAAAAGGACAGAGCAGAAAGCCCTGTTTCGTACTGAGATTTATTTTTGCAAATTGTTGATGCCAGGATCATGGGTTATTCTTAGACATCTTCTGAGCCTCCTCTGAGAGGCTTGAAAAGTCTGACAGTCATAGAATTACTGTTCAATTTCCTTGGTAAAGAGCAATTAATCATGGTTGTATGCTAGTAACAAATAAAAATATTTTTTCTTTTAGACAGGAAGGAAAGTTGGGAAGGAAGACAGGAAGAGTGTTCCATTCAGAATACATCTTTATTTATTTTGCATTCAGTGCCGGCCTTTTTTTTAGTAGTACACTTCCAACTAGAAGGCTGAAATGCTGAGGCAAGGCAGGTCTGTTGCACTATTTTTCTGTTGACCGAGTCACACCCTTTGCAAACTCAGAGATGACGTTAGTCCATCCCACTCACAATAATAATAGCACAAGGGTTTTACTTCCATTAAAGAGAAGCAAGGGTTCTCCAGCCTGAAATCTATAGATACTGTTAGTAGTTACTCTGCTTCCATTTACCTTTTCCCAATTTTAGTATTTTACACAAACAAATTCCAGTTGTGCTTATGACCTTAATGAAAGAATAATTTGCAAAACTTATACAGTGTGATTCAAAAGCCTTCAAATAGAAGTTATATGTAACTGTTGTTCTTTAATGGTAAAAATGAAATTTTCAGAGCCCAAACTTCACTCTTTTTGGTTCAATTTGGGGGTTTGGTTTTGAATGGTCTTCTTGGAAGAGAGCACATGGATGCCGTAAGCAGTTTTAACTGCCTGGTTTTATCATGTGTAATCCCCCAGTGGAAAGTTAGCTTGAATATTCTAGCTGAGCTACAAAGTTTCCAGTGTCAGCAATTTAAAGTGTAAACAGAAAACAAACCAACTTCTCAAGGAAATTGTATTTTCCTTAGGATAGTGTATGAAGCAGAAACTAATAAGGAGACTGTTTTATTCATCTGGTTTTTCTTTTGGAGAAGGAGCAATATTAAATAATGTCTAGCATAAGTATTGTTCTACTATTATTGTTGATTATTTTATTTTATAGCTCAGGGATTTTACAAAAAAATCACTGCAAACTCAAACTATTGTGCTCAGTAAGTGTTGTTCTTGTTCTCTGACATTTTGCAGAAAAAAAATTCTTGTTTGATTTCATTTCTGTAGCATTTCTGTTTTAATGAAGACTATTTAACCTATAGTTAAAACTGAATGTGAATAAAATTTAAGAGGTGGGACATCAGAAGAAAAAAGTAAATCATCTGTCTTTTTTTGTTTTGTTTTGTACCAGGGATCGAACTGAGGACTTTGCACTTGCAAGGCAGGCGTTTTTGCCACTGAGCTACATCCCTGGTCCAGAAGTAAGTCATTTGGAGCATGATTTTAAAAGATATCCTTGTCCCTTGTTTCTTCCTTTCATTCTCTCTCTGCCTGTTTTCCAATCACTATGAGATGCACAGCTTTTCTTAACCATATCTTTCCACCAAAAGTTCTAATAAATTCTCTGAAGGTAAAAAGATAATATTTGAACAACTAAGACAAATTACTTTCATGCACATTCTGATTCTGAAAAAAAAATACAGTTTCTTCACAGGAGAATTAGAACGACTCTATGGGTCATTTCACTTTCCAACCCTTTCACACAAATGGAGAAGTAGGATCCTTTAAATGAGGCAAATTTGGACATCTGTTGGTTGCTTGCTTAGGGACCAAGTCAGTGGTGAATGGTATTAGGGCTACAGAACGTCTTGAAAGAGCCATGGATGTCAGAACACTAAAATGAAAACAAAACCCAGGCATTCAAATGATCTTCAGTTAATCAACTTTGAAACAGTGAAGTGGGTACTGGATAATGTGTCAGAATAGCAGGCAATGTTATTTGATTCAGTCTTCTGCTTAGGAAGGAGTGGACACAAGGGTTGACCAAAATATTATATCTTTATTTGATGTATTCAAAAATATGGTGAATGCTTCTGCTGGTGCTATAAAATGGAAGTGCAGGGTCATAAAAACATTATAGTGTGTCCTCATCCACCTTATTCACTGGATATGTGTGAATTCTGGCTCTTCCGCAAAGTCAAAATGATCAAGACAGATAAATATTTTGAATAGATTCGGAACATTAAGGCAGCCACATCATTGCAATTAAAGACGTGATAGAGGGCATCCAGAACTGCTTCATCAAGTGGCAAGAATGTTGAAGCAAGGAAAAGAATTTTTGACTGTCATTTATGGCAATGTGTCTCTTATGGTGATAAACTGTTTTAATGGAAGCAGTCAACATAATTTTCAATCACACTTCATAGTATTAGATCAATTATGCCATAGTGGAATTTGAGTGACTTCTTCCTGATTAGAACTCAAAGTAAAAGGCTTGACTATGCTCACTTTCACATGTGTCTACGTGTTGTATTAATATTGTTTAAGCAGAGGTAGACTGGTCCCCATTGAGAGGTATGCTTCAGCCCTGAAAATCAAGTGACCAGCAGGAATTACTTTATAGAGGACGCTGCCTCTATAGTGTTTCTGTGAAATGATCATGAATAAAAAATCCTTCCATTATGAGAATTGCTCATCATACTAATAATAAAATTCATTGTCTCTGTCATGGTCCACAGTATCTTGAGAAATATTTAGATTAGTTATTTCTATTCCCCCAGACTAAAATTACATGTTTAGTTTTCTATATAATTAACCCCAAGTGAATTGTTTCTCATAGGCAGTTATGAAAATTACATACACTCTATTCAACCTTCATATAGTGAATGGTGTACTCTGTCTGAAAATGTAATTAGATGCATGAGATAAACTAAGTCCCAGGGAAGGCACATTTGCTTTTCATTTAATTTCCCAATTGTAAGCCTATACAATGGCTCATAAAGCTGTTATTATCAATGACATTATTCTGTATAAAAACAAATACTTGAAGCATGTTTTTAAGTTAGTGCTTATTTTTCCCCTATAGTGAAACATTTTGAAGTGAAACCCACAAATTATACATGTTAGGGAAAAATAAATTGGTAAAAGAACATTACAGAACTTAAAAATTGATTCCTTATGAAGGAAGTTTCTGTGGTGGGAAAATATATTACATTATGGAATCAATCAAAGTGGCATTTACTCTGTGGTTCCCAGAGATTTTTTGCTCACATCCAATGGAAGACTGACTTGGTCCTCAGACTCAAGGCCAAGTTGTTTTACAGGTTGAACTTCAAGTTGTCTCATTACATGATTAAATACATCTGCAGTAAGAGTGATGCACAATTTGTGGTGCTTCTACATAAATAGATTCAATGTTAAAAGCAATAAATTATAAGGGACAGGATGGTCTTTTATGCAACCAGGAAATCACTTTTCCTGGTGGGCTTTTAATAACACTGAATTTATCATAAGTTGACACTTGTACTGTTATTTCCTCTAGGCTATAAAAAAAGCCATGTTTATTCATAATAGCCAAGACTTTGTGAAGAAAATGTTGGGTTGCTAATATGAATAACACCAAATAGACAGTTCCTTAGCGTGTCACTTGTTTTTCACTGAATTGTTTTCCATGACAAGTCAAGTGTGAATGTAAGGGCTTCAAATGCCACAGTGACTCCAGTGATAACACTGTGCACTTGAAGATGGAAGATAAATTCAAGGGTAATGGGCAGAGTCGATGTGAGTTTGAGGAAGCTTATTTACATTCTGAGTGATGTCCTGAAAGGCTCTTTCAACTCTGATGGAAAGGCGATTTTGAGGGATATTTCGTCAAGTTTTATTTTTCCACACTGACAACTTGATTTATTCTCAAAATTGCCCATCCACTAAAATGTGTTTTAAGCCACTTTTTAAAAAACTACTAATGAACTGTTGAACTTTCATAGATATTTTAAATATTAAATTCAATGGCATAAAGTGCACTTACCAGGTTGTACAAATATTACCATTATCTATGTCCAAACTTTTTCAACATCCAAGATAGAAACTCTGTGCCCACTAAGCAGTAATTCACTGCTCCTTTTTCTCCCCAGCCCTTAGTTAATTCTAATTGATTTTCTGTCTATGCATAAGACCTATCAATGTTTCCACATAGCTGTGAGAGTAAAAGCTTAAACACTGACAATATTTAACAAGGCACTACATAATCTGGTCTCTCTCTAACCTCAATTTTCAGTGTCCCAATAAATCCTCTCTGTTCACATTGGTTAAACTACAATGTCCTCTTCAAACATCCCTGCTAAGTTCCTGCATCAGATATCAGGCCCTGGCTGTTCCACCTGTCTGAAGTGATCCTCTTCCCCTTGTCTTTTCTATTTCCATTTACCATCCTCTTCGTTTTGGCAGGGATGCTGCCTTTCAGTGGAAAGCGAGTGTTTTATACCAGAGCATCTCTTTGAATGGTAAGTTCTCAGGCCTAGTATGGATTCCTCTTTTTATATTCATCATTATATATATATATATATGCTTTATTACATATATTTGATGTTTATAACATAATATTACAATACATGTAAATAGCAAAATTGTTACTATAATGAATCAAATTAATAAAACAATCATCTCATATATGTTTCAAGAAGTCCTGGTTTTCCTTACTGTATTAACCATGTCTTTTATTTTGTGTATTCTTATGCTTTAGTGTCTGGAGCTGAGGTGCCTCTGGAAATACTACCTTCCCTGAGATAGCCAGTTCCTAGAGAAAATAAAGCACACCTAAAAGTACACTTTTCAGTACACACCACTTCATCAAGAACCCACACCCACATCACCTCTTTAAGGCTATCACAGTTTGGGCTAATATCCAGCTCCACTAATCACCCAAGGGCCTCATACCATAAACTAGGGACAACACTTGTAACTTAGATCCCACTAAAGTTACTCAGACTAGCAAATCCTAAACCTTTTTATGCTGCTTTGCCCATTGCTTTCTGCAGGAACTACAATAGACTCTGCCACAGTGCCCTACTTTCCTTCTGCGTTTCAGCACTGATCCTAGTTTTTATATGCCCTCCCCCATGGTATTGTATGCCTTTTCCTCTTGGGAACTGTCTTGGTAGTTTTCTCTCCTTCCTGAGACAAAATACCCAATGACGAAAGTTAAGGAAGGAAAGGTTTATTTAGCTTACAGTTTGTGGAGGTTTCAGCCCATACTTGACTGGCTCTGAGGCAGAGTGGCAAATGGCAGAGTGCAAAGTTTATGCTGGTGAAAGATAGCAAAGCAACAAAAGCAAAAGTGGGGGAGCAACAAACTTCTTTTCCTCCCATCTATTGTAAACAGACAACCCTCACGCAGGGGGCGTGCAGCACTCACATAATCTCCATGTCCTTCTCTTACACAGGCTCATGATGTATACAAAGTAAGGACCCTGGCCCCTGAACAGTCACTCACTTAACCATGTAAACTTCTCTCATTGACACAGTGAACAACATCTTAGAGCAGGAATGCCATGTCCATTTCACCTCAGGATGCAGAACTGCTGAGTTACTTAGTTAAGCTTCTAGACTCCTCAAGTTGACACAATGTATCAACCATAACAGGAAATGTTAGTAATAAGCCATCTTCAAAATGGCAGTCATCTGCCTATTTTTTGCCTTCATATACCTCAAATTTTCTGTTAAGAAAATATATTTTAAAACATCCTGTTGTAATTATGAGTAGTCAATATAATCTTCTAACTGCTATCATCCTTATTTGTTGTCTGTCATCCACATTTGATCAATGAATAGAAGAGCTTGTCTGTTTTGCTCTTGGATGAGTCTTCCATACTTCAAATGGTTTCTTGATGATAGCTATTCTTTCTGGGTTGAGATGGAATCTCAGTGTTGTTTTAATTTGCATTTCTGAAATGACTAATGATGTTGAACATTTTTCATGTATTTATTTGCCATTTGCATTTTTTCATCTGAGAAGTGTGTATTCATCTCAGATACCCATTTTTGGATTAGGTCTTTGAATTTTGGGAGCCTGATTTTTAGAAATTCTTTATATGTTCTTGACGGGAATACTTCTTACGTTCTTACATCTGGTGGACTGAGCAACTTCGTTGAAGATAACAGTATGTAATGTAACAACTATTGTTAATTCCTATCATTTTGCTTAGAGTCCATGTATCTTTTTTATTTTTGTTTTTCTCTTCATTGTTATTGTTTTGTTTTGATTTATCTTTAAAATAAAAAAAATATAAAAAATGGTGCATGGTCCACATGTGCCAATAAATATTTGTGAATAATGAGCAGCCACTGCCAACAGTCATTTTACATATTTTTCACAAGCAATATTTTTAATATTCTTTTAATGTATTCTAGAGTCACTAAGAAATCAAGGTGCCTAAATAATCAAACTCAAACTTGAAAATTTTAATATGCATTTAAGAATGTGTATTTTCCTAGAAAATCATTCTTTATACATTATTATTTGAGATACATTTGGTGAGCTTGACATAGTAGTTGCTCAGTAAATATTATCTACACAGAAACCTGTTATGTATATTGTTTATAGCTTAGCCTTTCCCTTGTTACATGTTTAATGAATTTCTGAATATGTAGGTAGCAAGTACAAAATAGAAGCTCAAATTTTTCAGGTAGCATTAGAGTAGGCACAGGTTCCTTGATTTTATGGAAGTTGTACCCTTTCATTCCTAGTAATTCAGCATAGATGGAGGTGCAGAGTAGGGATGGGGGTGTGAGAGAAAGATAGACCGGTTAAAATGCCACAGATTCTCACTCTTCTTACAATTTGGTAGATTTTCTGAAATAATTGCTTCTCAATTTGTTGTACACATTTTTCAATTTCCAATGTCATTATATGGTTGTTTTTGACAAATTCATCCAATATAATATCTGTTTGAAGGAGGGGTTTTGCTGAGTTAGCTGATCAGGTGCTCCTGAAACCTCACTTCCTTTATATTGAACTGCTAAATATTTGTGACATATGATGTGGGCGAGATAACTCCATGTAAAGGGAAAGGTTTGTATAAAAGATTGTACAAATAACACTACACTAGGAAAGCAGCAGAGACAACAGTGTGACATACACTGTAAAAATGGCTTAGCCATTAGAGTTAGCAGGGCATTTTTGTCACAGATTACCTTTGACATGTCGGAAAAAAAGATTTCACTCTTCTTTGAGTGTGAAAAATAGGAATAAGCATAGGATCAAGTTTGGAGAGGATAATTTGAACAATTTAAGGCATAGGTAGGTGGATATGCCCAGAAAATTGTTGAAATTGTGTACATAGAGGGAAAAAGCAAACTACATTGTAATTTTAACATTCCCAAAGTATACAGTCTGAGATTTGAAACCTCTGAAAATCTCTAAATTTGTGTGTATTTTACTAAAATGGATTAATTAAGAATTACTATTTAAACAATGATAAGTGGAGGACAAGTGAAGTATTACTTTAAAATGTACTTATGTAACAGCTTTGTAGGCTTCTTCACTGGTGGTGTATCTTGATCTTTGCCTTGCTGTAATCACTATTCATAATAATGTGCTAGCTAAGTTTCTATTACTTCCCACATGGATATCTGTCAATCTCAAATAGTTTAATCATGAGTCTCAGCAGCCATGAAGCTTATTTAATAAGATGTCAAAATGTTCCACACATATTTCCTGTGCTTGAGAATCCATTTAGTTCTCCTTCAGTCTTCAGTCTCCCTGATTTTTCCTAGTCTTCCCTGACCCCATTTTCTTCCTTGACATGTCTCCAATATCAGTTATTTTTATTAGAAAGTAACAAACAATTGTACATAGAAATATAACTTAAAATATAACATGAAACAACAAATGCTTTATTTGTGGTACTAGTGACTGAACCCTGAGGCACACTACCAGTAAGCTGCAACTCCAGTCATTTTCATTTTTATTTTGAGACAGGCTCTCACTAAGTTGCCCACGTTGACATCTAACTTGTGATCCTCATGCTTCAACCTCCCAGATAGATGGGAATATAGGTGTGTGCCACCAGGCCCAGTGCAAAAAACCTCATTAACATTATTTGTAAGTGAAGACACCAATCATCATTAATTCTATTTGATTGTGTGCTATGTTCCTGGATTTTGCTATTCCTCAATTAATAGAACTCCTTAGTTATGATTATATTTTAAAATATAGAAAACTCATGGGAATATATTTAATGAAAATTTTATTATGGTAATGAATGTTGTTATTAAGATGTCTTGAGAAATGAATTGGTAGCTAAAACATAAAATTAATTTCTGTCCTCTGAATATATTATTTCTCTTCACTAAAAAAGATATTTGTATAGGATGTCCATAGTAAGACACTGTTGCGTTTTCAGGACTTTTAGTAGTACTATTGTACTTACCTTAGAGGCCCTAAGGTATTCCTAGATCAAGACCACTTGATTCCGACGTGTACTATTATGGCAGTAAATCCAAAATATATGTGTCGGACATTACAGACTGAGTTGCTAGGCGCAGGGAGGCCCAGGGGACGGGCGGGCCGAGCAGGCTCCCCCAGCCCCCCGCACCTTGCGCCCAGACAGCGAGTTCTCCAGGAGCGGCAGGGCTCCTGGGTCCGAGTTTGCATTGGACGCATACCACCACGATTCCCAGCTGAAATGCGCGCACAGAGCCAGGTAGGCCCCATCCAATCCCGGAGAGCAGGACGTGAGAACAAAGTCCCTGCGGACATTACAGACTGAGGCGCTGTGGCAGCAGAGAGGAGATCCAGACTGAGTGGCCCAGGGACTTCTCCAGCTGGGGGCTGGGCGAGCATGCTCTCTGAGCCAGGCAAGCAGACTCACGCACCCTGCACCAAGAGAGCAAGTACTCCAGGAGCTGCAGGGCCAGTGGATTCAAGTCTGTGCTTTGCCTTTGCCCAGACCCTCCAGTGAGGCGAAGGCTGGGGAAGTCTGTGACTGCTACCCATCTGGGCTGAATCTGGTTCCTGTATGAGTCCTG
>NW_004955571.1:762641-766423 GCF_000276665.1 Chinchilla lanigera
TAACTCTGTAATGTCTGTACTGATCCTATGCTATTTTGTAAAATGTTGTCGGTCTGTTAGTATTTTCCTTCTTTAATTTCTAAAATTAAGAAAAAACAAAACAAAATATATGTGTCCGCGTATTCCTCAATTTTTAAATGTTACATGTTATACTTTATTACAGATGGCCTTAGAGAAGCCCAATTTCAAGCCCAGTTCTGTTTAATTGTTCAAGAACTAGATCCTATACTCTGATCTTGTACGTGAGGACCAATATGAATGCTTATTTTGCTTTGTAAAACAATGTTTGATTTCTCATCAAAATGGTGCAATGCAATCACCCTTTAACATCTGTCTCTGCCTCACAGAGTTACAATAAATGAAAAAAGTAAAAGTTGAAAAAATAGTTTAGTCATGTTAAAACTAAAAAGATAAAAATTGTCAAGGACCATAATGATTAGAGTGAAACAGTTCAGTCTCTATGTCATATATCAGATAAGTTTCTCTTTCATTTTGGGAGGAGGATGAGAACAGTTTTCAAATCTGAAGTCTGAATTCATCCTGAGAAGTTTTCCTTCTACTTGCAAAGAATACCAAAAGTATTATGGTGGAGTCACTGTGTATGAGATGTGTAGTTTTCAGCTGACAGAAAAGAGATTTGCAATATCCCCAAAATCATAGTGAGGTTGATGACTGGAGACCACAGTGTACAATCTGGTCGAAGAGAGTGTTGGAGAAGATGTTTATGTGTCTGTGGTCCAGGTGGAAGCAATTGCAAAATTTCTAAATAGGAAAAGATAATTTTTGTTTGTTTTTTTGTTTTTGTTTTGTTTTGATTTTTGAGATAGGGTCTCACTATGCAATTCCAGCTCACTGTGGTAGCCTAGGCTGCCCTCGAATTTGCAGCAATTCTCCTGCTCCAGCCTTGCTAGTGCTGGGATTACAGGTGTGCGCCACCACACCCAGATTTTGTGTGTGCTTGTCTGTGTGTGAACAAAAGTATTTATTTAACCAGTTACTTAGTCACTTAGAAATAGTGGTTTCTCTCACTTGTCAACCCCACACCCCTAAGGGGTAGGTAAACAGTACCTGTTGTGATGTTCAGCACGGCAGAGAAAATCTCTGGTGTGATCCAAACTGAGCTGAGCCTACAGGGAGTCTGACCAGACAGGCAGAAGCACATGTCTGCGAGCAAGCCCCACTCCAAGCAGGACCTTCCAGACAGAGGAAGGGTCACAGTCAGAATGCAGCATTTCAAGAGCAGGATCCTGGTCCCCAGGAAAGATCTTGTGTCTCCAACATTTCTGATGATATCTGACTCCCACTTCATGGAAAATGGGTTTGTCTCCATGTGCCACTCAGTACCTGGTCATGAGTCTTGAACATTACAGTTAAAGGAAGCCATAAATATCTGATGAATGACAAAGAATTTCCATAGAACAGGACAGGGCTCAGGAGTCTTTAAGTAACCTTTGGAGGACTCCTCACGGCAGTGCAGACTCTGTGCCTCTGCTCTGAGGTCAACATTTTGCTAGACAACAAAGCAAAAGTGGCTGCCAATTTATAGATTTTATGGGAGATGCTCAAGGCCAAGCAGCCTCTCTCTAAATTTCTACATATGCATGCGTCCCATCACATTCCATTGCTGGTGTAACACATCTAGCAGCTTAGAAGAATATCTGTTAGCTTACAGTTCTATCGACCAGAAGTTTGAGTATGCTCAACTGAGTTTTCTATTTAAGGTCTCATAAATCTGAAATCAAGGTATGTTCTGGATTAAGATTTTATCTGGGGGTGTGAGAGAGAATCTGCTTCCAAGCTCATTCAACTTGTTGGTAAAATTACATTCTTTGTGGTTGTACCAGCGACATCCCCTTTTACTTCATAAATGTTTGATGTGAAACATTCAGAAATTCTGGAAGCCTCCTACAGTACTGGGCTCATGGACTCTCCTGTTTTCGAACTTAGGAATGGTATGGTGAATACTTTTCATGCTTCAAGTCTCTAAAATATTCTCCTGGCTTTCTTTTTTTTTTTTTTTTTCCCTTGAGATTTTTTTTTTTTTTTTTTTTTTTTTTTCGATACCGGGAACCGAACTCATGACCTTGCACTTGCCAGGCAGGTGCTGTGCCACTGAGCTAAATCCCCAGCCTCCCTCCTGGTTTTCTTTTCTGTCATAGCTGAAGAAAATTCTCTGCTTTGAGGGGATCAGACTAAGTAGAGTAGACTAGAATTATCTGCATAATCTCCATGTTCAAAGCCAAGAGGGCACATAACATAGTACGATCATGAAGGTACTATCTCATACCATCCACAAGTTCCATGGAATGTAATTTGGAATCTTGGGGCTGTGGTAGATTCTTGTAACTACTATAACAAGTGACAAGTTGAATAGCTGAAAATAACAAAAGTTTACTGTCTCCTAGTTCAGTAGGTCAGAGGTCTGAAATCAGTTTCTCATCAGGGCCGCACTCAAGCTGGAGGTTTCAGGAGAAACCCATTCCTAGCCTTTCTCAGTTTGCAATGGCTACTGTGCTTCCACAGCATTCTGGCATTCCACCTTGTCAGTGCACCGATGTGAATGAATGTGGGAGATGAAAAGCACAAAAAGTAACCTTAACTCAAGAGTTCAGAGGTGAAAATTTATGGGAGATATAAACAGATAAATACAAGAATCCTCACACCATAAGTACTGAGGACACAGCATGTGACCAGGGCAAAGAGAAATCCCAACCATCAGTCTAGTGATGTGTTCCAGCAGGGTCATGTGAAGAAGGCAAACAGGAGGAACGGTGCGCCATCAGCTTTATGGCAGCTGCACTGCAGGGAGTGAAAATAGGACCGTATGTAGATGGTCCAAAACACATTGCAAAGTTGTGCCTTGGCCAGTGATAGGGAATAGGTCAAGGACAACACCAGCAGTGCTGAGACATGAGTGCAGAGTGGATCTCAATGAGCAAGGGGAGATCCTTACACCATCTTCACTGTGGTGTGCATGGACAGGGTATATGGGAGGAACAAAAAAGAGGGTCACTGTACCTTCAGTGCAACTGTATAACAGGGCATAGGATGTGAGCAGAGTGAAGGGTGAAGAGTATCATCCTGATGCTATCATGGATGGGACAAAAAGGGAAATGGAAGTTGGAAGAAGGACCAGCCCCACCTCATCTATGATACTGTGTATTTGAACAAATGGTGGCTGATGGTGTTCTGTGTACTGTGCTTGTCAACACACGAAGCAGAAATGAGCACAGTCATTGTGCTGGTTAACCTTGACTGTCAGCTTGATGAGTGTTAAGACTCCTGTGTTGTGAGAGGTGGGGATTTTAAAAGGTAGGTGGATCTACTGCACATGGGAAGAGGACTAAGATACAGGGAGGAGGTAATGGAGAAGAAGGTGACTTAAAAAAAGAACTAAGATGTGTCATGTCTGTGAATGTAATATTCACAATAAAGTAGTCATTATGCATCACAAACATGTACTAATAATGATGATATTCATGAGTGGAGACATTCATTGATAAGAGCAGGAGCTAAATATCCCATTAGGAGGTGAGTTCTAGTTGAATGTGGGTCACTGTGGACATGACATGGAAGGATTTATTCTTGTCCTCAGTCTTTTTTTGTTTTTAACTCTGCTTTCTGGCTGTCGTAGGATGTGCAGCATTCCTGCTTGCCCTTTCCATTCTGGAACCAGCCAGCCATGACTGAATTCTGTAAAAGGTGAGTTGGTCTACTGTCTTCTATTTCTTTGCTGAAAGAAACTGTCAATGAGTCCTTGATTGATCAATATTGCATGTCTC
>NW_004955571.1:766523-876645 GCF_000276665.1 Chinchilla lanigera
TATTTCTTTGCTGAAAGAAACTGTTAATGAGTCCTTGATTGATCAATATTGCATGTCTCTATCTGTATTCACGAGAAACTACTTTGAAGATATCGATATGTAATACAATAAGCATTGTTAATTTCCTACCACTTTGTTTGTAACTCTGTATTGTCTGTACTGTTCTTTTGCTATTTTGTAAAAGGTTGTCTGTCTGTTAATGTTTTCCTCCTGTTATTTTTAAAATAAAAAAAAAAGTGAGCCAAAATATCATCCCCCTCCTTTAAGTTGCGTGTGTCAGGTATTATGTCCAGCAATGGGAACGTAGCTAAGACAGTTGACTTGGGATGTGCCTACGGAATCAGCAAAACACACATATCCTTAGGTCTGGATGGGTCATGGGAGCATGAACTTGGGGACTTTATCAGATTTCTGGCCCTTTCCTCTCTGGCACTTTGTCTAATCCAATTTGCTTCTTGGCAACCAGGTAATGAACATCTTTGTTCTACCATCATCTTCTGCCATGATACTCTACCTCACTTCAGACCCACAGGAATGGAACCAGTTAATCATGGACTGAAATCTCTGAAACGTGAGCCAAATAAATCTTTCTTCCTTTAAGATGCAGGAGTCAGATATTTTGTTCTAACAAAGAAGTTGACCAATACATCCACAAAATTACTGCAATGGCGTAACCAGATCTGGTGTGACCAAGACCGATAAGATGAAGCCTAATTCAAGAACACAATAGTGAGATTGTATAGGAGAAGGGAACGGTCTGAAGGGGGTAGAACCTGTGCAAGTGCAACAGGGTAAGAAACACATAAAAGCTGCGAGGAAAAAAGTACAAGAAGAGCAGACCAGAAGCGCTGTGGTATAACTTGGGAAAGGTTGTGACAATGTGAAGAGGAAAAAACATTACTGAAGTGGTCCAGTTTGACAGGGGATATTTACAGGTCATACAGGAGGAGCTTCACTACATTCACACAATGGAGTACCTGCATTGTGGATGTGAACAGAAACAATTAGCTTTGTTTCCACCACTCTAAGGTGCGGAGTAACTGGGAAGGCACTTGCATATGCACTGCTCTGACTGGCACAGCATGCTTGATTGTATACTATTTGGGTGACTTTGATGCAAGCAGTGCAGTCCCTCCCAAGTCCCTAAGAATTATGGTGCTGCTCTACAGTGCCCCAGGAGAATAACAAGTCTGCTTTCAAAATAGTGTGATTTACAGTCACAGTGTCATAAAACATTTCACCTGCAAGAGACTGATCTGCTTTCCAAGGTGTGAGATGACCTGTCTGACACCGGCGAGGTTGTTAGTGGAAAACCAATTCTCCTCTTATCCTGCTCAGAGCCTGTCATGTTTGTCTCATAATATATATATATCACTGAAAACCTTAAAAGCCATTCTAAATCTTCAGATGCTACAATTGTCCAAGATATATAATTTGGTATAAATATACACAGTGGTTACAGAGAAATATTGAGTGGAACTCAAGTCACTGCCCCAAACTCAGCCCAGATCATAATGACTAAAAGTTGTCATACAGAATCTGGAACCTGGATGGATTAAGCTGCAGCAGGAAAAGAATGGGTCACAGTACAACCCTTGCCACAACTGGCAACTTATTGACAGCTTCTGCTGCTATGGCCAGGTAATCAATTGGCGGTGAACAATGAATCATCCTCTTACCTCTGGAAGTGATCCTGCAGGCTGACCTGCACAATGTTAGCACAATGACTGCAGGAGCTCACAACATTCCTAGCTGCTTCTCTTTCTGCTCTGGGAATGGAAGGGCCATTTCGGCTTCAAGGTTAGGGACCTGACACTGGAAAGAAACATCCTGTTCTCCACAGAGCCATCCACTTAACCAGCTGTCTTTTGCACTATTTCACTGTGCTGCGTAAAATGTGCCATAGGAAAAATAGTGTAAAAATATAAAGCCAAATCAATTTTCATGCACGTAAAATGAAAAACTTTTACAGGTTTAACTGGGGTAGAAACATGATGCTCATGAAGAAAGGAAAGCAAGTAAGTTTAGGGGACATACTAGGGTGACCTTGAGAAGTAGAGCCTGGACTTAGCAAGGTCAAAGGCCCGTGCACTGCACGGTGTGCTCGCTCACAAGAGCATGAGGACGCAGCCCTCTAACCATATGCTCCCCTTTAAATACCAAGCCGCCATGCTGCATCTGCTGGTGGGGAGGAGCATTTCTTCTAGAGTCCTGGTCTCACAAAGAGGAAGCACTTTTCCCTGGGTAGGGTAGGAGCCTTTCTAGTTCATTGTCATAAAGACATCACAGTTCCATTCAGGAGGAGCTACTTTCATCTAATTCGGTTCCCCACAGGGGGGCCTTTCATTTCTTAAAAGTCTTCCTGCTGAGAGCTTTCTCTTCTCACGGGGAAGTCAGCTGCCTGCTCTCAAAATCCCAAAGCATCAGTTGCTTTCCCCAATCCACACAATGGCACTCTATAAATTACCAAACTCTTTGCATTACTGAGGGGAACTGCTGATGTGGGGCAGCTACATCACTGTGCATGTAACAGACTAGTGAATGAACTGAGGCTCTTGTGGGTTACCTGCATATTCTGGAGATCTCCCCTGCTGTACGTGCCACCCTTGTGCTCCATCCCCAGGATTCAGCAACAGTGAGCATTAGTGCCTGAAAGAGCTGAGCCCTAAAATGCCATCTACAAAATTAATGCTTGGACGCTACTTGCACTAATTTGATTCTGAGCAATTCCTTGTTACATTCTTCATGACGAGTTCATCCATGGGAGTTCCCTAGAAGTGGCACAACCAGACTATTGAATAAATATTACACAAGAAAGTAACCCCTCCCTGAGCAATTGTTCTGTCTCTTAGGACGTGAGGGGAAAATAAAAGTCCCAGTGGGAAGAAAGTTTTCTGAGATTGTCTTGAACAGATATTGTCACACAGTTCAAAACGTTATATTACCTGCTGGGAATCACTGAGGTATTCTTTTGCTGCCTGATGACCTGATTCCTGCACTGTGCTGCTCATTACAAGGTAAGTCTTAGATGGCGTCTTTGGTTTAACACAATTTACTATGTTTCGTATGCATTAAGAGTTTGAGATGCTGTGATCCCACAACTACTGTCTTCTGAGCACTCATCTATTTTGCAGCAACATAGTTCTTTATAAATACACTTAATTTTAATTCCTCAGCATGTTATCTTATTTTTCAAAACAGCATCAGCCTAAAATCTGAAAACCTTAACTGGCATTTATTAGCTAATCACCTCTTGTGCAAAGAACAAGCAGAGAAATTCCCAAATTTAAGTAAAAATTCTTCATCACAAAGACAGGGCAGATATGGCACCTCATGCCACCATTCTAAGCTGTCTTCACCAAGGACCTCCAGCCTTTGACCAGCTCACAGTGCTACTTTAATGAGAACAGCTCTTAATTTATCTACTCTCAGGTCCTCTGAAATATTAGGACATGCACTTCTGCTGAAACTTGTCCTTGCTGTGTGTAGCACACTCTGTCTGAACCCATCTCCAGTTCCTCGCTACCTTCCTACTACCGTACAAACTCTGAGACTTCCAGCTACCTAAGGACCTTCTTTGCCAAACAAAGCCCACTCTGCCCATGCAGGCCAGCTTTGAGAACCAGAGGCTTAAGGTCTTGGGAAGTAGTCCTCAACCAATGAGGGGTGTGTAAATAGCCCAGCTCCCTTCTTCCTGAGAAGAAATAACTCTGATGTCCCTTCACTCACAGACTTCCTGATTTCCCCAATAGGACTGAGATCTAGTTATCAACCCACAATGCTAACTTGCTTGGGTACCATCATTTCCCTGTCTCTCTCGGGATGCTGGCTCTAAAGTACTCCCAACTGCAGAAGATCACTCACACAGCTCTAAGTTTGCTTTTCCTAGCCCACTGATGTCCATGTACATGCAAATCAATTATGAGCAGACAGACATATCCCCTTTATCAGAGTAGAACAGGTAGCACTCAGAGTAATTTTGATACCTAAAATGTGAAGTTTCCAACCAAAAATATGAGGTATGCAAATAAACTGGAAAGTACGACCCATGCATTGTGAACAAAATAAAACAAAAACAGGCAAGGAAAATTGCCTGACAGAATTATAAAATGTTGGTATTATGAGATAAAAATTTCAAAATGGTCATTATGAACTCAGAGACCTAAAGAAAAATATGCTTAAATAGGAGATGAATAGTACAACAATATAGAATATCAGAAGATAAATTATTTTAAAAATCAGATGAATATTCTGAAATTGAAAAATATGGTAAGTAAAATAAGAAATTCCCTGGTGGGGATCAGTAGTAAATCAGAGCTGAAATATAATAGGCAAACATGAAGATTGCAAAATTCAGATCATGTAAGCAAAACGAAAGAAAGAAAGCAAAAGTGAATACAGCCTCTGAAAAAAGTGTACAATATCATGGGGCTCACAGCATGTGTAACAGAACTGCCAGAAGGTAAATGAAAGAAAAAGGAAAAAAAACATGTTCAAAGAATCAGTGGCTGAAAACTGCCCAAATATACTGAAAAACAATAACCTTCAGATACAAGAAACCCGAGGAAATCTAATTAGTATAAATAGAGTAAAATACACACACACATCCTAGGAAAAAATGCTAAAAGTTAATGAAAGGTAAGGGAAAATTTTTCAAAGCAGCAAGAAGAAACATTTTATCACTTACAAAAAAATTTAGTAAGATTAATAGCTAGATTCTCAGTAGAAACAAAAGCCAGAAAGCAAGGAAATAACATATCAAAAATACTCAAAATGCATGTTAACCAAAAATCCTATGTCCACTAAAGCTATTCTTCAAAAATAAACTGTAATAACAACTTTCCAAGGTAAAAACTCTCAAAGAAAACTAAAACCTGTCAACCTGAAGTCCTATATCTAGCAAAGTTATTTTTCAGAAATAAAGGTAAAATAATGACTTACCAGGATGAAAATGGAAACAACGTGTTACTAGCCAACTTGCCTTGCAGAAAATATTAAAACAAGTTTCTGAGTTTGAAAACTTGTGGTGCTGGGTAATAATTCAGATACAGCAAACAAACAAACAAAGAGCATCAATGGAGCTAATTATGTAATTAAAAAGAGCACGAGGAATGCAAATTTTACCTTCTTCTCTTGCAATATTTAATGAGCAGTTGTACAAAGTAATAGGCACATAATGTGTTTTGGCCTGATAATACATTGCAATATAACACATTACATATATTTTCCCAAATATAATTGCCAATAACAGTAAAAAGGATGTGTGTAGAACTACCATTGCATCAGGATCAGGAAATGAATACAATTGATAAGTTAATAATTACAATAATGCAGTTCTATAACTAGTAAAGGTATTACGCATAAAAATAGCACAAAAAGGAGGGAAACAGGAACAATCCATATAAGAATAACATTTCTATATCACAGGAATTAAGCTCATATATACCTGAATTTAATTCTGAGAACTTCAGAAGCATATGCTAATTATCATAAATGAATATGCTAATTAGAAAACGTTCATTCAATGTGAAAGAGTGAATGAAGGATGAACGGAAATAAAAAGACGCGATATATTGAAAATGAAAACAATTATATAAATTCAACTAGATTGAAAATGATATTAAATATGAATGGTTAAATGTTCTACAAAAAGCTACAGGTTAGCAGACTAGATTAAAAACATGATCAAACTGTAAATTGTCTATAGGAGACACAGTCTAGATTCAAGGCCACAAATACATTGAAAGTAAAAGGATGTAAAAGATAGATAAACAACAATCAAAGGAAAGCTGAAATGGCTATACTAGTATAAGACAAAATAGATTTAAACTTAAAATGCTTTTGTAGATAAAGGAGAATATTTTATGAAAACAGTGCCAGTCCTTCGGGAAGATATAAGACTTCAATATATATCTCTTTCACATTTCCAGGTAACTCTTTTGCAGGCCTTGATAAACTGATTTTAATATTTACATGGTGTTCAAAAGAACACAAAAGAGCCAGCACAATACTAAAAAGTAAAGACAAGGTAGAAATACTTATTTTTCTAAATTTCAAAAATATAAAGCAGCAGTACTTAAGACAATATAGTGCTGTTATAAAGAAAAATATATAGATCAAAGCAACAGAATTGAGATTCCAGAAAACTCAAACATCTATAGTAAACTGTAAGAATAATGAGACTATAGAATGAAGAAAAGAATGCTCTTTAAATAAATAGTACTGCAGAGAGAAAAGTAGACTGTGAAATGCAGAAGAATGAAGTTGCACCTTAACCTTACACTATATAAAAATATCAATTCAAGATGGATCAAAGATCTAAATGTAAGTATAAAATTATAAAATTTTAAAATTTTAAAAAAGCATAGGAGTAAATCCTGGTGAACTTGCATATGGCAAAGAATTCTTACCTGTACTAAAAGCACCAGAAATACAAGAAAAAATAGATAATTTGATCTTTATTAAACTAAAATATTTATGCTTTAAAGGACATTTTTAAAAAAGTGAAAACTCATGGGAACATATTCGCACATCACATATCTGGTAAATTATAAACTGAATGTATAAAAATATTACCACTCAATGTTGAATATATTCATAACATCATAGCCAAAGATTCAAAGTAGGCCTTCCACCAAACATATATGAAGGGCCAATAGGCACACAGAATTTCTTTACTATAATTACTTATTAATGAAATGCAAATAAAAACTAAATTCACAACTACAGGAGTAATGGGAATCAAAGTCAGACAACATGCACTGGCCACAATTTGGAGAAGTAAGAACCCTCATACATTCCTGGTGAGAAAGTAAAACAGCACAAGTACTTGGAAACTGTCTGGCAATTCCTCAAATAATTAACCATTACCATACGATGCAGCAATTAGGCACATGCCACTGTTAGGCATGTGGCAAAGAGAAGTGAAATTATATATCATATAAAATATATACATAAATGTTTATGGAAATATTTGATAACCAAAAGAAAGAAGTAATTCAGCATCCATCTACAGATAAATGCATAAACACAATATGGTATAAGCTTACAATGGATTATTATTATTTAATCACCATAAAATGAAGAATTGATACAGGATACAAGATGGACTAACCTTGAAAACACTATGCTAAATGAAACAAAAGAGTCACAAAAGATTACATGTTATTGTTATTAACTTATAGGAAAGTCCTAAATAAAGGACTATGAAAACAGAGAAAGTAGATTACAGGCTGTTTAATGGTAGGGTGTAAGAGCAGGAGGACTTTAAGTAGTTATTGCTAAAAGTTTCCTTTATGAAGTAACTAACATGTTCTAAAATTGTGGTAAAGGCTGCATATATTTGTGGATATACGAACAATTATTAAATTATGCACTTTTATGGATAAATTGTATGTTGTGTGAATTGTATTTTGATACATCTTTTTATCTTTTAATTATATCTTTGATTTTTTAGAAAATAAAAGATGATTAGGAGGTATTTTAAATATTAGAATTTTCCCTGGAATATCAGTTAATGCTAAGGATGGAGAAAAGAGCTACCTGGAGAAATCAACAACAAATCTAAAATTACAAGACTTGTTTGCAAATCTCAGACCAGTCCCTAATGACTTCTTTTAATAAGTTATTCCAGTGAACTGTTAATTTCAGGGGTAGATAGAGGATAAATTTGTTGTAATGAGAATTTTCCTGGTCTGCAGGAATTCTATTTCTTTGTTTTTTACGATACTTTTTATTTTATTGTAATGCAAGTGAATACTAATAAAGAAAATATAAAATAGCACATGGTGTTGGAGAAAATGCATAATTTTGGTGTGCTCCAGTATTCTCATCCACTGAATGGAAATAATAGCACATGTAATAGGATGATTGAGAGGTTGTTATGTGCCCACTTCATCAATAGTAAAGAAAGATGTAAATGTACAGTCCTTTTGTATTATTGTCTTGATTCCTTAGATGTCATTGTGCAAAGGGAAGAGCTTAGTAATGGTATTTTTCTGATATTGTAAGTTCTTTCTGTAATCCAAATGAGAAATCCTTGGTTCATATTTTGGGAGACAGAAATGAAATATTTTTCAAGGTGTTTCCTTACTTTAAAGTGCAATGCATATGATCTGTAGCAACACACAATACTCCCTTTTGATCTTTTCACTATCACAGTGTTTTGTCAGGACCCATGACAGTGAGTGCTCTCACCAGGTAAAGCAAAGAGATGGGAAACAGGGCATGGTATAGGAAAAATGGTGCACGTTATCTTTAGATATGGCTGAGACCCTCTCTGATCCTCCAGATTGCAGTTATTTCTGCAGTTTTTCCAGTGGGGAAGCAAAGATGCTGCGGTACATACACACTGTTTTTGGAGCTAATAATTTTAGAAACAAAAGAGTCTCTCTACCTCAAAAGTTGCATTAAGTACTGGAAAAAATTCTGATTGGCATAGCTGAGCCACCATCTGCCCAACTCTGAACCACTGGCTGTGTATACACATAGGTGCATGTGTGCACCTATATGTGTAAACATGGACACATTCACCTTGAAAGAGCAGCACAATTTAAGGTGCTTAGATCTCTGACTCTGAAGTTAGATTTGCTAGGTTCAAATCCTGAATTCAGTTGACAAGCTGGGTGAGCTTGCAACAAATATTCCAGCACTCTTGGACTCCATTTCCTAAAAGTTAATATGGACATAAGAAAAGTATCTAATTTATAGGTTTCTGTAAAAATTAAATGTATTAATTAACGTTAAATGTAGTACAAAAACTGGCACAGGTTAAGGAACAGTTATGGCTGTAATTTTAATGGCTACTCTTTGTAATTATTAGTAGGCAAATACATGAGGAAGGTATGATGGCATGCTCCTGAGAAAAATTTAAACTGGTTCTTTCACACACCTGTCTGCTGTACAAACATCATTATTTACTATAAACACTTACTTGGTGGTAAATACTTGATGAGAAAGAGTAGCACAGCAAAGGTAAATGAGAATGAGAGTGAGAAGGAAAAGGAGAGAAACAAGTTTTACCCTAAATTTTGACGCATAAATCCTGAGGGAACAGGGAAGATCTAGAAACTTCAGTGAGGGACCTGCACCACTCACAGTGTGTGCAACTCTGCCTCTCTGTGATATTCTGACCTCTGCATATTTATAATATCTGTGCTTCATGCTCTGATTTTCTTCATGAGGCAGAGTCACTGTGTCTCATCAATTAAAGCAGGCTGCAAAATCTGCAGCTGTGAGGTTCTGATGACTCCTGATTTCAACGTAATGCATTTTTATTTTAGAGTAGATGTCAGTTTTCATCAGCGCAAATGTCCTCACAACATAATATGACTTGAAGATATGCAAATTACTTTATACCAGATACTTTTAATTACATGCGGGTCTTGGGTGGGGAGGTGTCTTCTAATTAGTTCTGAGATAATCAGGAGAAATCACACTTGATTATATGCTGTAAATTTACTTCTGAAAGTGCGGGGCCAGCATTTACTGCTACAAGATTTCAAGGCAGCAGATACTCAGCTTTTCTTTGCCTGAAAGGTACCTCCTCTGTTTTCTCTTACATTCTAGTCATCCCTTGCTGTTTTGTATTCACAGCCTGAAGACAGTCAGGAACCTTGCTTTGCATTACAAGTGGACCACCGAGCAGGTGGAGACCAGATGCAGAACAATTATAAAGATACACAGTGGACAAACACCAAAGTAAACACACAGGTGTCAGGCAGCTTTAATCAGAAATCGGTGAGAAATGTCACAGGTATTGGCATTATGGTTAAAGGGAACCTATCAGCTAGTAGGAAAGTGACAATAATGCTGTTTGGCTTGTACACAAGCAAAGGCATTAATAATATTACCTGAACTGCTGGAAAATCAAAGGCCAACTATACACATAAATCCATTTGTGTGCAGTTGCTTGCATGCACATGAGTGTGTATGTGTGTGTGTGTGAGAGAGAGAGAGAGACTGGGTATTCGAACTAGAGCATTTGCACTCAGCTATATCTCTACCTCATTTTATATATACTTTGCTTAAATCACTTCCACTTTCATGACTTATTGTGCATGAATTCAGGAATGAAGACTTCCCTCGGTGATTAAGTAAAACTTTCTATCACTGGTTTGCAAGTCTCACTGTAATGTCTATTTAAATATTGATAAAACAACAAAAATCACTGCTATGACTGGAGGGGGCTTGTCAGATGTCCTCTTGGTACCAATATCTACTAAAGTGAAACAAAGTTTTACCTCACACAATAGTATTCAACACTGAGTGATTTAAAAATAATCTCGAAGTTGAACTGTTACAATTATGCTTTAGATATAATGATCTGACCATCTAATCAGCTGGATCACCATAGCTATGTGTTTTAAGGTCAAGAGATTTGGAGTTTCTAACTCTGCCTGCATTTGTCAAGAATTGCACAAAAACTGCATTTTGTTTCAGAGCTTATGAATGGCTATGTTCAAATACAGTTTCTTGTCATGGCCTTACTGGCTTTCATAGATTGAATGGGAAGGGAGAAATAGTACCCACTCAAAGTCCAATCCAAAATTCTCATAATAAAAATGTACTGATAGCTGAATTGTAACAACAGGTCATTTAGGTCCAAAACGATGAGAGAAGTTCAAGTGTAATCCAGGATTGCAGAGGAGATAGAAATCAGGAAACTTAATGTCTAATTTAATGAATATAAACAGCTAGAAAATAATTACAATACTAAATCAGAGCTCTGAATAATCTTTCAGGAAAATTGATTAGGAAAATTCTTCAATTTAATTACATGAAAGCAACATGATCATCTACATTTGCAGTTATTCATTACATGGATCATTGGATAAAATAAGAAGCTGATACCTTCCTAATAATTCCAATGACAATGTTTCAATAGGAAATTTCAGAAACAAGCGGTCAACTAACATTTATTCTCTGTCTTGTAGCCATGTATCAGTAAGGATTGCTTACTCATGCTCTCAAGAGGAATATAAATGTCTCTTCTCACAGGTCAATTAATTTGTCAACAAAATATATCTCCTGTCTCAATTTAATTGACTTGAATTTTGAGAATTTTGTTTGGAGGAGTTCTTCAAGTAAGCTAGAATGGAGAATTTGACCTGCCCGTCATGTTGGTAATAAGGGGGAAAAAAGTTATAGTTGTGTTTGTGAACAGAGTAGATGATTTGTGTTGGTAATAAAGGACTGTAAATACGGCTAGCTTAGGTAGGAATACCATAACAGGAGTGGCAATTAAAGGCATTTGTACTGGTTTGTACTGCATTGTGGCCTATGGTGTACACCATACAAACTGGCATCAGTTGCTAATAAACAAAACAAATAGAATCTTCAATAATTAAAAGGAGGAAACTGTAGCACTCTGGTTACTGCACGAAGATAGAAATAGATCAGGGAATTCAACGTCTGTGTAAAATTATGGCTCAAATGCTTGTGCTCCAAGTGGCTCCATGTCCTAGCTATCAGTAAAATACAGTTTTAAACTGAGGAAACAGTTTCTCCTTTTTTTTAATAGCTGCAGCACACCATAAAATAATTTCAAATCAGTTGGTCGCTGGCTGAAAACATTCTAAGTTACCTCTCAAACAGCATGGTTTAATTTTCCTTGGGTTTAGCTGAGTTGTTCCTGGAACTTGCACTTTAAACTCTTCTGAACAAAGAAATAAACATTTGAAACACAATATTTCAGCCTGTGATCAAGTCTCCAAATCCTAGCCAAAATGCCTTAGAAACACATTTTTTGTTAGCAATTGACCAGAAGAAATTTAAGGAACTAGAGACACCCAAGATGACAAGACAGTACAGCATATCACTTTGATTATCATTGAGCAAGGGTAGGATTCCTTATGGCTGTTAGTGAAGGATTCTTTTTGGTTAGTGAATTGTAAGCAAACAACATGGGCCCTACAGACATACTCTCTTCAGAATTAAAGGGAAAGAACTTTAAGAAATGAGAGCACTGAAATTTAGAAGCCTGGTATTTTTACCCATTTGTGCTGTTAACACAAAATACCACAAACTGAGTAAATTATAAATAAGACAGTTTTTTATGGTTCTGGAGTTAAAGCTGATGTGTCTGCTGAAAGTATGACTTCTGTGTTGTAGATGGTGCCTTCTTCATGTCTCCTCACCTGGTATAAGGAGCAAAGAGTCTCAGACCTCTTTTATAAGGACCCAAAGACATTTATTTGTCTCTCAAATCCATAAGCTTGGGGCTGAGAACTTCAAATTTTGGTGAACACAAACATTTAGAACGCATGTTTCTCACAACTATGTGCAAAAATAATTAATAATCAATCAACTAATTAATGATACAGAATTTTTAGTACTATAGATGGAATTCAGAGCCTTATGCTTGCTAGGCTAGCTGTCTACCACTAAGTTATATTCCCAGACTTATGTGAAATTTCTGCAGTCATGTTGCATGTATAATAGATTTAAAACTATACATATCCTTAGTCTGTTACTTTCTTTTACCAATTTTGGATGGAGCCACAAAGTAGGGAGTTGTATAATCTGCAAAATTGAATCCATGTCAGAGAAACTGCAGGCATAGTACATATACCTTAGGAACACCCTAAATGCTGCAATAGTTACTTGTTAACATTTTTGGCAAAGATGTACTTTGTTTTTTATTAAATCCTCACTTTAACAGGATATTTAAACAATTGGTCAGGATACTTCTGAGTCTAGTAAAGAAAATGTGTACAGTTATTCTGGCAAATTGTTAGTAAGAGGGTTACACAGACAGTAGAACTGAACATAGCAGAAATAACATACTTTCTGCCTCTTCACCTGTCAGTGCACCCCATTGGAGGTTTGTGGTGTTGAGGCGCATAAAGGTAACAGTCTAACAAGGTACCAGAAGACCAAACTGGGTCTACTCCATGAGCCGTGAAGTGGCCAACAAAACATCTTAGCAATTAAAGCATCTCAAATTCAGTAAAGTTACATGGTACAAAATCAAAACACAAAAATCAGTAGCAGTTTTCTGTTTTAATAATGGATTATCCAGAGAGAGACAGACAGACAGACAGACAGAGAGACAGAGAGAGAGAGAAAGTCAAAGGCCCTGTACATCACTAGCTTTGCACTGCTTGGGTTAAGGCCTCCAGAGAGGAGTAAAGAATGACTGCTAAATATTCACCTATAATAAAACAAAGGGAAGAACCCAGGGCTTTCAAACACAAAAATCTCTTCCATATGTCTATTTTTATTTACAAAAAAAAAAAAGCTTCTGCCTTGTACTGAGACTCAGGAGAGTCTGTATGGCTAGCCATGGGACAATATGTGACCACACACATGAAATCATCTATCATTCCTGGGTGTTATTACTTCAAGATATATTGGGTTTGTGTAGCAAAAGTTTATCAACTATTAAATATATAGAAGGTTTCATGGGCAATTGCCTCAGACTCCCATGGTACATACTCTATTGATACTTCTCATCTATGGTCCCATGAAGAAGAATATCAATTGGCCTGTGGGAGAAAAGACACATTATACTAACCTATCTGGAAACGGAGTGCTTCAGCGTTATTATATCTCTTGCTGATCAAAGAGTATGAGAATATTGGTATCCTATGTGCATGTTCCTGAAAGGACATCCATTTGAGAGAAGGTTTTAAATATAAAAGTAGAGAAGATGTCCTAGTCTGTGGATGTCAGTCAATCTCTTTCTCCAGTTCCATTACCAGAAGTTTGTTTTAATGCATAGCAGGGCTGGAGTTTATGCCCAGGACCACCATGAACTTCCTTTCAGTAAAGTTAATATAGATATTTCCACTGCTGATGGAGCCAACCTACATAAACTAAACAGAAGACTAATGCTGTCTTTCTCCATGAAAGGTCAGTCACATTTCTGGTAGTTATCCAGATGTACCAACACTTAATTATCAAAAATGTCTTCTTTACCAAAATGGTTCCCAAAAAATGGTTATTGCAAAGGAAGTAGATTAGAGGAAAATTAAGGTTTATTTTGCCATCCATGGGATAGACTGGTGAAGACATTATTATCATCCAATAATATATAAATAGTGTAAGGGTTTGAGAGTCATGTCCCCATGCATTCAAGGAAATCTGTATTCTGCTGGAGGGAGATAGAAGCACTGGCTATGCACACAGACATCAAACTGAAGGAAGCACTCCAGTACAAAAGCAAAAGAAATAAACTCCACTGGCCTGTAAGTGGATGGCTAGAATCAGTGCACAAGTTTTCTCTGTGTACTTGTATATTCAAAAAGCCCTTAGTCAGCATGAATGAAAATGGGTTGGTTATTATAATAAAGTTACATTACAAAAATAAGCCAAGAAAATGCTCCCTTTCACAATATCTGCACGCTAAATATGACTATCTCAGAAACAAATTTAAACAAGTTGAACAATATCTGCAATGAAAAATATTAAACAGTGATGAAAGAAGTTAGAGGAGATACAAATAAATGGACACATATTGTCTACTTACTGATTGAATAAATTGAAATTGTTAAAATGTTCACACTACTAAGTTATTTCTTCCAGTAGTAGCCAACTCCACTTTTAACTCCTAAAAATTGTAAGAAAGTTTTTTCTTGTGGTTGCATCAGTCTCCTTATAGTTTTTCACTATCCGATTGTACTGCATTTGGCAAAAAGGGTTAATTCCCTCTTCCATCTGATGGCATCCCTGGTTCATAACTAAGAGTGCACATCACATTCTCCAAGGCAATGAGAAGAGAAAACATGAGGAACAGAAAAAGTAGGAGAGAGAGAGAGACAGAGAGAGAGAGAGAAGGGAAGGGAAGGGAAGGGAAGGGAAGGGAAGGGAAGGGGAGGGGAGGGGATGGGAGGGGACTGGAGGAGAGAGGAGAGGAGAGAAGGGAGAGACTGAGACAGAGAGGCCCAGACCCTTCTTTAGATTAATATGAAACAGAATATCTGGGAGTAGATTCCAACATGTTTATTGAGACACATGAATGTCTCGTTTATTTATCTTATTCCTGGACGTATGTACTGAATGATCTCTAGACTGAGATGTCATCATTGAGAATATTGAAGACTGAGTGACCTAGCCCTCCAAACACTTGGGACAAAACATTCTAGGAAGAAGTATCCAATTCAAAGTCCTTTCAGCAGGCATATATTTGATCCATGCAAAAAACAGCAGGGAAATCACTGTGACTGGATTACTTTCTTTTTTTTTTCCGGTACAGGGAATCGAACCCATGATGTTGTGCTTGCCAGGCAGGCGCAGGTCACTGTGACTGGAGGAGCATGATCAAAGGTGGGAAGTGGAAGGTGAAGTCAGAGAAGGAAAAAAAAACATGAATGATATGGTGCTTAAGTCATTGTATGGAATTTTCCTTTTACTCTTAGTGAACAAAGTACAACCAAAGGACTTTGAGAAACAGAATTACTTGGTTTTACTTAGGCTGTAACAAAGAATCTATCTTTTGGGTTTGGTCTTTTGTTTCCTTGTACGTTTGTTTTCTTTAACCTTTAAGATTGTAGGACTCTGCTGTGAGGGTGAGAGGATGGGAGTTTGCAGCAGAGACAAAGCAGTGAAGCTGGAGAAAATTATTAGGTGTTGGATATTTGATGATGATGACAGCAGTGCCTTCTGATGGAAATCTTTTTTGCAAGATCATTGCTGATCAAAGTTTCCTAAAATGTTTTGCTTTCAACTCATTCTGATTCACCTACAATTCTGATTCAGAATTCACCTACATTCTGATTCTTATTCTAAGAATATCATTTTTGAGAACTCATATTACCATTCTTTTCTTTTCCCTCCTCTTACCTATATGAACAGTGTTTTAGTTAAACTTTTTAAAGAATCATTGTCTATTCTCTTAAATGTTTGCAGTTGCAATTACTGTCGTTGCTGTTTTTGACATTTCATTTCCTATTATGTAAGGACAAATTCCACTGGATATGGTTCATGGTTCTCATGCATCAAAGAGATCTGTGATGCCCGTTAAAATTGAAGACTACTCCATCTACTAAACTTATGGTGGACCTAGGGGGCCTACAATTTTAACTCATTTCCAGAAGTTAAGGAATCATATCTACCTATCTATCTACCTATCTATCTATTTATCTATATATATATATATGTATCTACCTATTTATCATTTATCTGAATATATTTGATTACAATTGGCTCTTATCAGTTAGTGATGTTTAATAGTAGCAAAAAATAATGTCCAGGGAAAGTTCCCTTGATAACTGTATTTTGTATTTTTGAAATTATATGGGTGGATTTTCTATCTTTACTTTTATCAGAAGGTAATTGCCTTATCAGCTAACTGATAACCCTTTCCAGCTTTGTCAGTGGCACTGTGCCATATCATTCACAGGAAATAATGAGCTTACAATATTTTCAACATCCAGACCATACTAAAGCAATTAAATGCAAGTTAAATGCTACAAATTAGGCAATTGTGTTTTCTCTATTTAAATCACATTTCTGTGCCTTTGCTGACATTCTGAGCCAGATACTTTAAATATTCTTATATCTATTCAGTAACTACTTATTGCATATTTTTCATCCCCCAGAACCAAGATAAGTTCTATGTTATACTTTTCTCTGTGGGGTTCAGAGACAAATGACAATATATGTTTGTGCAAAGTACATTGCTCTGAGTCATTTCACATCGGCTAGATGCTCTTAATAAATATGTTTGCAACAAATACATATACCTAAAGTTATTCTGCTTGCCAAAACCACCCTAAATTTTTCCTAAGTGCAATCTCATCTCCATTATACTCATCCATAATCCTACAGATAAATTTTTAAATATAAAAAGGAAACTCTAGCTGATCTGAAGAAATATCAAATACAAATAAGACTGAAATTTTATCAAAGGTTCCTTAGTGCTGAGATATCCAGAAAAGAGGAAATGAGCTCAGCCATGTGCCAAATACCCCCCAAAATGCAGTATCTGAAATATGTTGAATGTTTGTTCCCTCTGGTTGAGAATGCAACTTCATGTATTCTTTTTGTTTGTTTGTTTGTTTTTCCGGTACCAGGAATTGAACTCATGACCTTGCGCCTGCTAGGCAGGCGCTGTGCCACTGAGCTAAATCCCCAGCCCCCATGTATTCTTTCTTTAAAGACTTTTCTTGCTATTTGCATCTTCATGGGTTCTAAATACTGACTGATACAAGGGAGGGTACTAGTAAATCAGAACAGTTAAGAGTTAATATAGTCCAGTAGACGTGATCAATGTGTGGACACAATTTCCTTTGCCATCAGACTCAAGAAGAGTCTCAATGGCAACAGAGCATGACACCCCCATGAGGCTAATAAGGAAGGACCATCAGTGTAAAAGTCTCACATGACAATGGGAAAAGCTCTGTAAAGTACACTAAGTTCCTGTTCATTCAGCATTCAGAAAGAAAAGCAAATTTGCAGTAGAGAGTGTTCAATTTGTTTGTTAGAGAAATATAGATTAATATTTATAATAAGATATTCTCAAATCTTTGAGGAGAGAAAGCTACAATCAACTATGCATCTAACTAATCCTACTTCAAACCAGTGCTGAAATCAAGGTATGGTTGTGTCTCTTAAGATTTAAATATACAATTCAATTTTAAAATAATTTCACAAAAAGAAATTGATGTAGAATTAATCTTCAGCTAGTTCAGGAAAAATATGTGTGGCTTACATTGCTGTACAAACTACCCAACACCCAATAGTTTGTGATCCACTAGTATCAGCTCACCTATGATTCATGTATCTTTGCTCAAATTAAGCACACCCCAAAAATATAAATCTAAAATTTGTAAAGCAACTATTCCAGTAATAATGACAGTAGAGCATTAGCTTTTCTATTTGAAATGTATGCACTTTTATATACCAAGGCTGTGGTATTCTAAACTAGAGCTGTTAAAAACACAATCTGTTAGAGCTGAATTACCCTGGTCTTCAATCATCCAACAACTGAGTTCTGTATGACTAAATGGCTAATGTCAAAAGAAGAGTGACAGAGACAGTTGTTATAATATGCTATGGAAGAATTAGTGAGGTTAATATGAATCTGTAGGAAGACTTCTGACAAAGAGCAAATGGCATCAAATTGGAGTAAGTACCCTACATACACAATGACAAAGGAAAGTAAATTGAAAATTATAGCTTTGGCACTTAACTGTATCTGAAAGAAACCACCAGTCTTTTCAGTGCAAACTACTCAGTCTGGCAGTTTCTAAGGCTATAATTTTCTCTTGGTTTGTTTGCTGTCTTAATCTAAGATCCTCAGGAAAATAAAGGGTATTTTTAGAGAATTTCCTTTCTAGGTTCTTGTGAACATAATAAAACAAAGCATGCCTCTTTGTCCTCCCTAAGTAATATTTCATTTGTATTATTTGTATATTTATTAAAACATTTTGTCACATTTGACATTGCTATATAGACCTAGACTTGTGGGGTTAGAAATCATTTATGTCCAGACATTGAATTTGAAGGAACTAAGTAGAATTTATGCCCCAATTAATCTATGACTGAATCAGTGAACTAAGATTTTCAAGAAAGCTTTTTATCCTCTGATGACCAGTATCAAAATATTTAACCAACTCCTTCAAATTTATCAAAAAGAAACTCATTTTCCTTTCTGTACTGGTAATCCTCAAAACATAGTAGTGTACCTAGAAAGACTCTTTACCTCTTTAAATACCCACTTCTAAAATCTGAATTTACTATACCCTATTTTCTTTTCCTTAACCGTCCCAGCTTTTGAAACAGAAGAAAGAAATTCATTACTTCTCATAGGCATGCAGTGAAAAGGAACTAGGTAAAATACTCCAGATCTGCATCTCTTCTGGTACAGTATTTTAATGCATCTATTTTGACTAATTTAAAATAGTTCTTTTCCCACCCCTCATCAGCTCTTACATTAATTCCTGTCTTTTTTTTACAGTAAAATGTGGCAAGAGTTGCTTTTTATTTCTAAAGTACCCAGATTTTTTGACACTGAACACACTTTAAAACCCAATTGATTAGGATGCTGTCAGTTGTTAGAAGATCAAAATGCAACGTCTTTACACCAAGATAAATTTAGTTAAATAAGTATTTACTGAAGAGAATTACAGCTTCTGGAATAGATGGAGTAGACTTAATTTTCCACGCATTACGTATGAATAAAAACCTTGCACATCGCATATAACATGAATAAAAGACTCTAAATGGTGAAAAGAAGAATGTAGACCATGAGTGTAAATGAAGAATAGGTGAGGAGCTTAGGTTTTGACCCTGACTCCATGTTTATAAGGTGCACCCCTACACTGTATGAGGTAATACTAGATGTGGCATAGCGGAAATTCAGGCCTTTCATCATTGTTCAGTAGTAACAAGACCACCACCTCACACAATGTCAGTCGGGTGCATGTAGGAAGAAATAAAGAGGTACTTCTTACTTTTCCAGATATGATATCAGCAGAAGCCTAATAGGGAGCCAAAACACATATCCCTAACCAACAGAAACAAAAAGCTACCCACCAATTAAATGTCATGGAATCCAAGTGAAAAGCCTGAGTTTTCACAACCACATTGCCAAAACAAGTCAGTGTTCCCCTATCCACCTGGAATGGTGTGAAATATGTATGCTAAAACAAAAGGTTAAACAATATCCAAAGTAATGTAAGAAATAGTAAAAATGCTGAAGTGTCTATTGACAGTTATTTATCACACCAAGGTTCAAGAAGACCTCAAAATGAATGAAGACCAGTAGACACTAACAGCAAAGTGGCTTATAAGTTAGAATGATCTGACAGAGACAATAAAGAAGTCATAATAAAAATTATAAGGCAGCCATCACAAACACATTTGAAATAAGACAAAAATTATAAAGCCTTAGTAATACATAATTGGAAATTTTAGATACAAAGACACAACCACTAAACTTTTTAACAAATAATACTGAGAAAACTGAGCAGCCACCTACAAACATGTGAATCTATTATACAGCTTATATGCTTCCCCAAAATTAACTCAAAATCTATCATAGACATGAATGTAAAATATAGAAATATTTAAAAAGAAAATTAAAACATAGGAGAAAATCTCAGTGATCTTCATTTCATGCTATTTAGAAATCACACCAAATGTATGGCATATGAAAGAAATAACTGACAAATTCGACTTCATTAAAATTAAGAACTTATACCAGTATAAGGGAATAAGAACACAAGGCAAAAACAGGGAGAAAATTATATGCAATAGACATAAATAAACCAAGAACTTTTATAACTGAACAATAAAAAGACCAATAAAGAGTGGACCAGCGACCTTTATAGAAATCTCACCAAAGAAGAGATAAAGATGATAAATAGGCCTATGACAAATACTGAGTATCATAGTCAGTTTTCCATTGCTGTAACAAATAATTGAGATAATGAATTTATAAAGTGAAAACATACACTTGGGTTCATAGCTGTAATGGTTTGACCTTGTTGCTCTGGGTGTTTGATGAGGCAGCACATCATGATGGAGGTGCATGGTGGTGCAAAAATGTTCACTTCTTGACTAGGAAGTGAAAGAGAAAAAGAGACTGGGTACCACACTCCTCTTCAAAGACATATCAGTAATGATTTAAGTACTTTACCACTACTCCAACCCATTAAACCTATTAACAGTGATGCTCTGGGGACCAAAAGTTTACCACATGGACCCTTGGGAGGTACTTAAGTTCCAACATAAAGGATCATACATCATCAGGGATATGCCAATAAACAAAATACAGATACAGCATTATATGCATAATAGCATGGCAAAAATCGAAAAAAACTAACACTGCAAAATGCTATAAAGGATGTAAAACAACAGAAACAATTATTTACTGTACAGTGGAATGCAAAATATTCCAGCCATTGAGTTTGGCAGTAACTTACAAAAACTAAGCACACTTTTACCATAAAAATGTAGCAATCACTCTCTTTGGTATTTCTCCAACTGGTCTGAAATTGTATGTCAAGTCAAAAACTTCTACATAGATGTTTAGAATAATTTTCTTCAAAATTGCCAAACTTGAAAGAAAGAAAATGGACTTCAGTAAGGGAATGCATGAATATACTGTGGTACATGCAAACAATGGAATATTATTAAGTATAAAAAATAATAAACCATTAAAATACATGGAGGAATATTATATGCATATTAGTAACTAAAATAAGCCCATCCAAAAACGCTACATGCTGTATGCTTCCGGATACATGACTTTCTGCCAAAGGCAATATTATAGATATAATAAAAAAATATATCAGTGGTTGTAATGGGTTGGAACAGGGAAAGATTAAATGGTAGACTAGAGAGGATTTTAGGGAAATGAACCTCTTCTACATGATTCTATATTGTGGGTTTATGTCATTAAACACTTATTAAAATCCACAAAATACACAATACGAAGAATAAAACCTAATGTAAACTCCATATAAGGCCAATTTTAAGGATCATACAAATTGACTCAAACAATTTTTTTCACACAAATCACAAAAACTTCAGTTGGCAAGCTAGACATCAAGAAGAGCCAGTTGTTTAATTCTAGTCAGAAAGCTGGGCCTGGGATATAGCTCAGTGGCACAGGGCCTTCCTGGCAAACATGAGGTCCTGAGTTCGATTCCTAGTACCAAAAGAAAAAAAGAAAGAAAAAGAAAGAAAGAAAGAAAAACACTTGGCCAGGCTGGGATACAGGGAAGAATGCATATTTTAGTTTGGTCTTTGGGGAAAAAGAATGAAGACCTACTTCAGGGCTAGGGATATAACTCAGTGGCATAAGTGCCTGCTTCGCAAGCACAAGATCATGAGTTCAATCCCTGATACAGTAAAGAAAAAAAAAATTAAGAGTCACTTCAAAGGCAATCAGGCAGGAGGAATTCCTCTTCATTTGGGAGGGGATCCGGCCTTCAAATCATTGAGTTAAATGTTTAGCTCATTCACAATAAATGTTTAAACAAATACATGGCACACCATGGTACAGACTGACAAGTATGATTAGCAACTCTTAGGTAAACAAAATATATCCTTAATTTGTTTAAATTATGATTGATGATTGACATATATATTAAGAACCTGCATATGTGATCCTCAGTGTATTACAGATAATATTTAAGAAAGCTGTTATATAAATAGGGAAGAATAGAGTGGAATAAAGAGAAACTACTGCACTTCATTTAAATTGGCAAAATGTTAACTTAGTAGACTGAGATATTGTATATATGTACCTATGTGTGTATATTATATATATATATATATATTTGTTTGTGTATTTTTAAAATGTATTATTTATTTTTGTACATACTTAGGTGTAATGTAATGTTTCAATTTTTGAAGACATTGGGTAGTGATCAACTAAAGGAAACTATGTATCTATCAACTATACATTTCAGTAGTTAGTGTAATCCACTTAAATTGTACAAAAGAAGATAAACTAAAAAATAAATCAAAATGGAATTGTAAAAAAAAAATCACTTACAGAAAGGCAGAGGAGCTGAAAACAAATAAATTAGAAAAAAGAACAGAAAGCAAATATATAAAGTGGTAGATTTATGCATTTACATATCTGTAATTTGGTTAAATGTAAAATATTTAAATATATAATTTAAAAGATAGTGATTAATAGGTGGTAAAAAAATAAAAGATCTAACTAAACAAGAAACAAACTACAAATAAATATATATATAATTATATAATAGATTAAAAGTAAAATGAGAAAAAATGATAAGCCATGCAGACATTACTCAGAAGAAAATAACAGTGAATATATTAATATCAGATATTACAGATTTCCAAGCAATGAAAATGACCGACAGAAGGAATTGTTACATAATGATGGAGGTGTCACTTTTCCAAGAAAACACAGATATACTAAATACCTACACACATTATAAGGAGCACAAAATACAAGAAAATATATGAAATTAAAAAACGACAAAATCAATAGAAATTTAAAGGTAAACAAATTGACAGTAATACTTGAAAATTTCAAAACCCCTCTCTCAGCAATTGATTTAACATTAAACACAAAATCTTGAAGGATATAAAATAACAACATCATCAACCAAGGGGATCCCTGGCCAAGATGAATTTTTCAAATCTTTCCATTCAGCTTTATTTTGTTTCTAAAACTCACTGTGATTGTTACCAGAGGCAGCCAGCGATACACAGACCACAGCCTGAAAGTTTTTTTGTTTTGAAATCTTCTCTACTGAATCAACTATTTCATCACTATTAACTTTGTCCTTCTACAAATTCTTTATGGCAAGTGCACAATGCATCCAAGTTATTTGTCATGGTGTAGAAGGATGGCTTTTATCCAACTCTCCAATAGAATCCTCATATTCCTCTGAAACTAATTCTTTTGTTCCACCTTCTCAGCTCTCACCGGGTGCCCTCATTATTTAATCACTTTCAAAAGGCCATATATTTTCATATTCTTGCACTCGGAAGTGTCAACATGAATTCTGAGGAGGACATAATCATTCCAACTACAACACTACTTTTGAATCATCATCTGAAAATTTGAAGATTTCACAAATAGGACTTCTCAAATGATTCATGGCCTAATGAAATAGGTAAGTGCTGATTATCGTTTATAAATTTTATTACTGTTAGAAGTGTTAGTGGGCAAAAATGGCCCTGTAAGTTTAAGTATTATTTTATAATTTAGTCACTATTATTGTCTTTATCATGTAACCTGAAAACATAAAACTGCTATCTTAAAAGGCTTAAATTTTTCTGCATAGATTATCTAGTTAATATACAGTGGTACCTTGGTTTGCAAATGCTTTTGTTAGCAAACAATTTGGTTCTCACACAGAAACATTTGGCAAAAGGTTGTTTTTATTTACAAACTCTGAATTTTGTGACAAACACGACCATGCCCATCTTTCCTGCACAAACAAAAATGTTGCCATCTTTTCCAAAATCATAGAACAAATTAAATTCATGAATCAAGGTACCAAACACTGACTATTTGCATTAACTTTAAAAATTTTTTCATTGCTATTTTACTATTATATAATCATTTACAGAAAGTATTTTCTTTTTTTCACATTGATAAATATCTCGGTGACAAACATCATATATTCATATGATAACAAATTCAGTTTAAATTAATTCATATTAATCAGTCTTCATTATTGTTTTTTTAGTTTTTTTAATTTTTAAAATAAAAATGGCAAAAAATATTAGTTAATTTATATGCACTTGTTTATGAAAGTGCATATTAAGAAAAATTTATAGCCTATAACATTGACTACTCTCAGCTGATTAGCTTTACTGGTAGTTTCTTAGAGTCATCAGATTTAATCAGCCAAAAATTCAAAGACACCAGCTGGTCATAGTGGTGCATGACTGTAATTTCAGCACTCAGGAGGCTGAGACAGAAGGCTCACCATGATTTTGAGGCCTGCCTGGGCCACACAGTGAGTTCAAGGCCAGCCTGAAATATATAGTGAGAACCTGCATCAAATCCTCCTCCCACCAAAAATTCAAAGATGCCCAAAGCTATTGAATCAAGTATTCGGCATTTTTAGCCTTGTAAGACCAGTTTCATATTCAAAGCTATGAGATTTAATACAGTTTCTTGGAAAGACAAAGGTCAAAATTTTATTCTTCAACTTTCATTATATAATGACAGAATAAAGTTCACATTATCTTATATCTTCAAGGTTTTTCAATTCCCACCTTCATTTACATTCAATACCACCTATGTTTCATAAACTAACTGTGCCTGCATTGTTATACTTATGATATTATTGTAAGATTCTTCATTAATGAGAGAGTAAATGCACCTTAATAATTGTTATATAAATAGAAAACAATTTTTTCTTATGTCTTTATTCTGGATTTCAGATTAATAGAATTGACCTATTTATTTCATATGACAATAAATTTTCCTTTGCTAAGTTATTAAAAATATTTCCAACAGCTAGACCCAATTAGCAAGAATTGTACTAAAATCTGAACTGAAAATCTTTTGAGATTTTTGTTAAATTTAACTCTTAATTGCATTATAATTTTATTCACCTTGACTCATTCAGATCAGAATAAGGGTTAAACAAATTGTCTACAATTATACTTGATCTAAAGATTATGTTGAAATTAGAATCTGAATCTGGTAAAACATGATTCAATATTTAGAAGCTGTTAAGTACTTTTAAGGGTTTGAGATTTTACTCAGCCTGAAAGCTAGCAAGTTGTCTTGTCATGGTATCATAGATCCTGTTGGAAGACATAAAAATCCTAGATCAAGGAAAGTATTGACTATTATACATAGTAACAGCAATAGCCAGAGTATCAGCATTTGCAGAGCTTCCTTTAATTCTGATTGCCAGAAAACAATAGGAAAAAGAACAGGTGACATTTACACATAACATAGGTTGCCTTACAGGAGGAACTTTTGGCTTAGAGTAACTAAATCTTTTAAAATAAGCTCTCTCTAGTCTTTGCTTGAGAGAGAAACAGTACTTTTCAGTGTTGTTCACTCTGGAAATATTTTAGAGACTATAGTGTCCTAAACATGTACCTCTGTTTGAAATGTATGTGGAAAAATCACAGACACATTAAGAATTTTCTCCCAACATAGATATACCCACATGTTATATTTTAATAGTAATAATCATAAGCTACATGCATGCAATATTCATTGTGTACTAACACTGTTTTCTAATTTTTTATTTTAAAAAGAAGAAAAAACATACACACACACAAAGGCCAAAAAGCAATGAAAAATGATACAGAATTTCAAAACAAGGTTATAGGAAATAAACAATAGTCTTTATAACACTGTTTTTAACAGCTTTCTCCCTATTAACTCTTGGAACTTTCTTCCCACAACCATCTGAGTTAGGTACAAATATCATCCCCATTTCACAGGTTAAGATACTAAACAAAGAGGTCTTTCCAGATGTCCCACAGAGAATGAGTGGCAGAGCTGGGATATAAACTGCTAATATAAATTCTACATGATTTCCTTATTTTCTCTGCCACCCTGCTGTGATATGTGATGTGTTATAAGGTACATTATACTATGTGATATGTTATACAATATATTCATTCTTAAATTGACATATCTCATATATAAAACTTTAGGTCTGTGTCTCTTGAGGACATTTGCTACTTAATATGCCTTTCCCATCAAGCTAACGAAGTCTTGAACAGTTTATGCACTGTGTTGTGAGTCAGGAAGACTGTAAGAATGAACATATAGAGAATATTATTGAAAGGCAGTCAATGGCCACACCACAGGAGAGAAGAAGATTTTAGACGGGATCTTATGTCATTCATAATCTCCTCATGAAAACTTGGACATGCCCCAGTCTTTTTCCTTTAGTTTCTGAAATCTGGATGAATATCTGTCACTGTCTTTACATTTAATATTGGTCTTTCAAATTGCTTTAACTTAATTTCACTTTTTAAATTAACATAATTTTACTAATGTACAACACCTCAATCTCCATCGCTGCAGCAAATATATTCTGGGAGGTTTTATAAAATATTATAATGAAGTTCATATATTGTCTTTCTCTGCTCTTCTCCTTTTCCATCATTACAGTGAAAAATGAACCCTGTCAAAGTTATGAAGTGAGGTAAGTTTGACTTGACTTGTTATTAATTAATCCATAATGGTCTTTCGTAAGCACCAGTCCATATCTAAATTCTCATTAAAGCTCTTGACAGGTATTAGTTTGTCTTAAGAAATGCACTAGCTTCCTCATTGTCTACTGAAATGAATGACTGTGAGACAAAATTGCACGACAAGGGACTAAATGTGAAGGTTTGCGATATTGTGAAAAGAATGCAGAATTTTTACTCAGACACAGTACTACTTTTGAAACACAGTACTATATAAGAGAAAACTGGAGAATCAGTGACCAATTTACAATGACTCATAAGGAGTAGGAGCCGCAAAAGTCAAATTAGAAGTATTAGTCTCTCACAAGACTTGGCATACAGGAAATATTTAACTATTTTACATTTTAATGGTAAGGGAAATGGGGAAAAAGACAAAATAAAATATGTAAGTTAAGGGAGCAATGTCTATGTGTACTTATAATATCCAGGTATTATTTAGATCTTTATCAAATGAAAGCCAAAATATTAGGCATACAACAGTTGTAATTTTGAACACTACCTGGATATTCAATGACATAACAAATTTCAACTGCAAAACTATTATTATGATTAAAGTGTTTTAAAAAGTGTATATTCTAGCCAAACATAGTGACACACACCAGAAATGCCAGCAATCTGGGAGGCTGGGGCAGGAGGATCACAATTCAAGCTAAGGCTGGACAACTTAGCAACATAACAAGACATTGTCTCAAAATACAAAAGAAGAAAGGTCTGAGGATGTAGCCGGTCCTGTGTTCAATCACCAGTACCATAAGTACATAGTATATTTTGAACTATATAAACTGAACACTTCACAAATGGGAAAGAGAAGTAGATAGGGTTTAAATAGGGCAGAATTTGCCACAGGCTGGTAGTGTTTTAGGATTGGGGATGGATGGATACCTGAGCACCAATCATACTTACTCGTTCACACATGTGCTTGTCAAAAAGTCTTCACAATAAACAAAGAAAATAGATAAGTAGCTCTGCCAAAAGTAGGAAGAAGAGGAAGGTAAAGTTGCAGATCATGGCAGAAGCAATTAAGCTACCCTGATGCGGGGAACCCTTCAAGACTCAGGAGATTTGAAGAGTGGTGCAAATATGTGTTTCTGTAAGAAAAGCACAAGAAACCAAAAATTTTGTGCCATAAATTTCTCTGGAGTCAGGCTCTTACACATTTGATGGTCATCATGAATGTCACACAGGATAAAAATGTATTTGTATTTAAAGTCAATTACACAGACCTCATTTTGAATTACAGCTCACTAACCCCTTCAAATTCTTGTCGCAGTTAATAACTCTAATCAAATCTTAGCTTTGTTTGTGACGTTGCTTGCTCTTAATTATTGACTACCCAATAGTATATTTTTCCTTGCCCTTGAATGGCCTCTTTCCTATGATGATTTTTTATATTTCTGGAATATGCTTACTAATATAAAATCTTTCTTTTATTTCTTAGGACACATGTTGTTGAATACAGCATAAACCTTCTATTGCCTTATGTGTTAATTCAATCATGTACAGTTTAAACCCATTTGACAAGAAAAATATCAAAATCATGCTGGAATTTGTGTAGGCTTGACCAAAAACACAGCTAAAACAATTTCTTAAAGAAATTCTCAGTTCTCACACAATCAAGTCGAACACTACATAATTGATCTTAATTGATTGTTAAGATGAAAGCAACAACTAGATAGAAGACACTTTCATTCAGATCAGTTATTTTAATGACTAAATAGACTGCAGTGATTCAGGTTTGAGTGATTTATTGCTACTGAGATGAGAAGTAAATCAGCTAGTGAGGGATGCACCGTTTTTTATGAGATATATATATATACATATATATATATAAGATTCATGTAGAGAGGGAGCATATAACAATTGTGAAACAAATATATCTAAGAGCACTTTTATATGTGGTCCAATTTAACTTTCACCACAATCATATTACATACTGTTGTCCTGATTTCATGTTGATAAATTGCCCCTTTAAGTAGTGAAGTTTAATGCCTTCGCCAAATTTACACATATGATGAGTGCTGCATCTTTGAACTGAAGCTTGGATTTTAATTCAGTGGTTTTTCTATTATTCTCAATTCCCATCTGCAAATATCATCAATATTTCACAGATATATTAGTCCTAAAAATTCCCCCTCATTAATTCATATTTCAAAAACTACCTTGCCATCCATTTTACAGTTATTGATATGAAAGATGATGTTTCTTTGTAAGTTATAAAGAAAAGAGGCTTATTTTGGCTAATAATTCTCAAAGGGGCAAGTCCACGATCATGGCACTGGTATCAGTCTGTTTCTGATAGAACCTTCTTCGTACTGTATTGCAATAGAAAAAGAAGAAGGGAAGCTTGTGTAGGAGAGAGAGATAAGAGAGTCTGTTTTATCTCAACTCACCCTTGTGGTAACTAATCCAACCTCACAAGCTTTAACTCACTCCCAAGAAATCTAATCCAATCTTTAAACAACTAATACAGTGTCTGCAAAAAGACCTACATTCATGAGTGTAGTGCCCCAAGCCTAAAATTACCTTCCAGGCTCCATCTTTTAAAGATCTCACCACATCTTGATACCATTATGTTGGAGAAGAAGATATCAGCGCATGAAACTTTTAGGGACAAATCATTTCCAAATACTAGTACCTGGGAACTTATCAAAAATACAACTTCTCAATCCTCATCACTAACCAAGAAGGTAGGAAGGGTTATCTGTTCTTTTGTCTTCTCAAACTTCCTAGGTCATTCTGATGTAGGCAGAAGTAAGAACCAGAGATTTCTCCAGTGATGGACCACCTGGTAGGTGGCCAATTGTAATGCCATCATAAAATAATAGAAGTTTATAATAATAAATTTGTAGTTCTAATGCCAATTTCAGTGGATGTCTCCCAAGTTCCATTTTAATATCTTTTTAACTAAATGGGAAGAAATGTGAGCAAGTCTTTCTAACAGGATTTCTCACTATCAAATGGAAACCCATTATCTCATGCTTCACGAGAATGTAGATATTTTTGACAGATTTATTGTACTTGTCAGCTATCCTCCTGATTAGTTTTCTGCAAACAGATATTTTTAGTTTAAATTTATCATACTATCATCATTTTTAATAATTTATGCTCTCCTTTGTTTCATTATTCCCTGGTTTATCCATTATCATAAATCAGTTTCACACATAATTATGGTCACTATTTTAAATATTTGCACATCTGAGCTCCTCACAAAATATTCTGATATGTATTTCAAGAATTCTAGACCTTCTACATATGGTCATTGCATGTACTTCATTAACTGTATCTTTCTCAGAGTATGAAGTATTAATTTCCATGAAAATTTGCATAAAGCTACTAAATATATATGATAGTGATTATGTATTCATAGGTATGAAAGAGTATATTGAGGGGAGGTATTTAGAAAACTAATTACTGCATTAAAGCCCAGCAAACACATTTTCCTGGTGTAACTTCTCTGACAGGACTTCTCGTAAAATGACTAGCACATTGCATTCAGCCCATAATCCAAGCACTCATTTCCCAGTTGTTTTTTTTTAATCTCAAATGGCCTTTAGTCCACCTGCAGGGTTGTGAGGACTTCCCTGTGGGCCAGTCATACTGAGCCCAAACCTGCCTGAGATGTGAACATTCCCAAAGCCTGGGGGAAGCAAGCAACAGATGTTAACAGGAGATGTGAATAAAATTTTTCTCTGTTTATATTAGTGTCTACTTAAATACAATGCCTTCCATTGTAAAAGTTTACAAAGTGAAGAGAAGATGCAAGGAGAGGACCACTAGCTGCTACATAGGGGTAGGTTTTTCCGATGTTGCTGCTTTCTAACCTAGAAGTACAGAGTCTTAGACTTTATAAATTGAACATGCCCTTCCAGGTGACTACTGTAGAAAGGTACCTTGGGAAGATATGAAGAGAATATATTTTACCTAACAGTTTCTTAGCATTATTTATAAGTTTTAATACAGAGACTTATGGTATATGGTCCTTTATTTTGTCCTCTTCTTGCAAGTTCCACAAATGTTATAGATGGCCCAGTAAAGGGTATATTATCAAATAATCAGTTCATATTTGCTTTGCTAGCAGTAATATGATACTGCCAGAAGAAGATGATATTATGGTTACCAGTGCCTTCATAAATTCACCTTAGATTTAAATGGCTTCCTAATTTTCCTCTTGTAGATATCCTAAAAGTAAGAGAGCATACTGGAAAGGTATTATTCAAAGTAAATAATAATATATCAAGCATTCAAATTCTCAGTATTCCTGAAGTGAAGTTTATGGCATTTAAATCTAACACTGTTTCTCCATTTAACAAACTTATCAGTTATGTTCTACGTAGTAGAAGACAATTTATAGCTTCTGTTAGGGATAAAAAGATGAAACAGGCTTAGTTCTTACATTATAATAATAATATTATATAGCATAATATAATACAATAATGTAAGTAATAAAAATAAGCACGTTAATGGAACCAGGGATAAAAAGATGAAACACGCCTAGTTTTTACATAATAATAATATTATAGAGTATAATATAATACAATAATGTAAGTAATAAAAATAAACATGTTAATGGAACTGGTGTGGTGACTTATTCCTGTAATCCCTGCATTCTAGGTAACTGAAGCAGGAGTATCAGAAGTTTAAACCTAGCCTGGGTAACTTAGCAAATTACCGATTCCTTATCTCAAAATAAGAAATCAAAAAGGGCTGGAGGGGTAGCTCAGTGTAAAGGCCCTGGGTTAAAACTGTAGTCCCCTGAAAAGGAGTATTAATGGCTTTTAATACAGGGCAACATTACAATGTCCATGATAAGTAGAGCTTTGATGTTAAGGGTGTTCTAAGTCAGGTAAATTGTGGTGGGAATTTTGTATACTGTCACACGTGTGCCTTCCACTTAGAATAACCAAAGTTTGAGGTTACTTGTTATATTTGCTTACAATATTTGTACTTCATTAATGTTTCTAGCTATCTTCTTTCTAAATTCTGAAGCACAATCCAGCTATTGCAGTCTCCCTAAGGTGCATTTCCCAACAGTGTTCTATTTAGCTACTTCAAGTGTGTATCCCTAAAGCTCCCAGAGTACTTCATGCATGTACTTTACTGAACTATAAGAATTGACACATTTATATCTTCACTAGAATTGTTTCCCTATTGAAAAATGGAAATATATATAATCTGCTCCTAGTGATAATGTCTGGAAGATGGGAAGATTTGGAAAATGCTCCAACCGTATTGTTGAGTATAAAACTATGAGGTTTGAAGATGAAATGATAAACCCAGTTAAGGTGGAGTAAATATGAGCAATGCACAGTTGAGCTGCTGCTATAAGTAGGAAAGGAAAGAGTAAAATTGGATTTAATAATAAGTTTTCTGGAACAGTTATTTGGTAACTATTTTAGATAGTCATGCAGATCTAGAAGGATTTTTTAATATCCTATAGAGCCTGCACCTTATATTTAAACAGTAAAATACCAATGATTCTTCTGACTATTAGAATTTCATGACTGGAACTCTACTTTAAGAATTCCTTTATCTTTTTGTGGCAATGAGGATTGAACTCGGGGCTTCATACATAATAGATAAGCACTCTATCACTAAGCAATACTACGATTCCTACTTGAAGAATTTTAATATCATGCTTTGGCTGGAGAAGTATGTGAAAAGAGACTAGAGGCAACAGACTAAGAAATTCTTCATTCAGCAGGCATTCATTGAGAACTTCTTAGTTATCGGGCCCTGTCCTAAGATCTAGAAGCACCAAGATGATGATTGTGTCTTTGAAATCTCACAGTACAGTAGGAGAGACTGGCTCTTAAAGAAATTCTAACTGAACATAGGAGATCCATCATGGATGGCTAGTGGCAGCAGTGATGGAGGGAGGCCTGAGGTGAAAGTGGTAAAGAAAGCCAGATATGGGAAGGTAAACAAAAGGAGCAACTCACTGGACCCAAATCAAGTATCAGAGCAGGGGAGCGGGTTAGAAAGAGAAGCAGGACCACTGTTGAACCACAACACTGTTTATACCCCAAGTCAGTCTTGGAAGAGGACTGGGCACCCAGAGGGAGGGAATGAGCATTTCAGGGGCAGCTTGGTCAATGGCATAGGCTCCCAAGACTTCCCAACTCTCCCAACCTGAAAGAGGAACACAAGTCATGGTATCAGAGAAACTCAAAACTAGAGAGAAATATATGAGAGAACATGAGCAGGCCCTTGGGAATTTGAAAACAAGCACACTCTTCCAATCAGGGACTCGAACTTGAGCACTGATGAAACTATTGACTGGGGGTTATGTGAGGAAGCAGCATCTAATAACTGTGGGACCCCAAGGAAAGTAAAGGACAGCTTAACACAGAAATAATTGCTCATTCCTTTCTCAATCACCGAGAGTTTTGTGCTTACAGGACACCCTATGTATTGTTCACACCAGCCAGCAAGTGTCCATGGGGGAGCCATACCACACACTCTGCTGAGGGATACTGAATGCTGGACTCCCAGGGATATCACCAACTTCATAAGTCAGAAAGTGCCTCTAAGGAGAGTCACTGAGCAAGGGTCACTAGCACAGGGAGAGACTGGTGCAAGGATCAGAGCACACCTGGCAAAATTACAAGGTAGAAGGCTACTGGAGTAAAAATAGAGGTGACTTCAGGATCTGCCATGAAGGGAAAGGCATAAGGATTGAGAAGGTCCTGGCACAAATCAGCAGAGAGCTGGGTGCCAGGCCTAATACATCACTCCATCTCTTTCTCAAATTAACTGAGGTGATCAAATGTTGAGACACAGACAAAGTCCTATAGTTAGGCATGCCCAGAGTGTGGCATGCATCCAAGAGGCAGGCCATCAAGACCATCTGGACCAACAAGCTCCCTTATTCACAGACAGGCAATGTGATAATTCATGGGTATGTGTAAAGGTGCCCAGAGACCTGCAACTGAACGCAGACTTCAATATAAAAGGGACTGTGAGCACACTCTGATTTTGTTTCTTGCCATGTGCGAGATGTTTGATTTGTTTTGTTTTGGTTATTGCTTCTTTTTTCCTTCTCTTTCTTCATCTTTCTTTTCTCCTGTATCTTCTATTATTTTTCTCTTCTTTTCTTCCTCACCCTTATCATCCCTGTCTTCCTTTCCTCCTTTCATCTGGCATATACAGGAAGCATCTGTATATGTACAAAGAAGAATAAAACTTAACCAGTTTTTTTTTTTCTTTCTTTTTTTTTAGATGGGGTCTCACTATGTAGTTCAGGTTGGCCTTGAACTCACAGTGATTCTCTTACCTCATCCTCCTAAGTTCTAGGATACAGGTGTGTGCCACCATGCCCAGCTAAAGTTTAACTAGTGCATTAATTTAAATAATATTTTTCTAGTGCAAGTCAGGGTAAACCACACCAAAACTGTGCACATTGGAAACAAATGTATGCTAACTTCCAACATATTAGCAGGTTTTAATATTCTCACAATTCTGTCAATACCCAATTACATTTCCTTCCCTCTGTGTCCTTTCTTCCACTCCTACAAATGTTCTCAAACCCTGTTAATGCTAGCTCTTTTTCTCCAGCTATAAAAATAATTCCAACTGAATTTGATCTCCTTCTGGTCTTTACCTATTGATATATCTGTTTTCTTCTCCTTGTCTCACTGACTAACCCTCTGATATTTTTTTCTTTTTTCCTTACCCTCTCCCTCTAAATCTGAATGTGTTAGTAACAGTATAATACAGTCTATAAGCAACATTGATAAAAGATGAAATTGTTTAAGCAAGTTTTAATGAACACGATTGATGTACAATTGCATCTGTAAACAAAACAGTTGGGATTTATTCCCTGAAATACAGAGACTGTGTGTAATCCCATTAAAGTGAATAGGTCAAGGAGATAGGTAAATAGCAAAATGAAAACCAAGCCAAGATCCTGTAACTCGAAAGCAGACATCAACTGAAGAGATCTGTATACTACCAAGATATTCTTTCCACTTTAATTAATCCTCAAACTTTAGCACATAAAGAATACAAAAACATGAGACTAAAAGGCAACAAAATAGCTATAAGACAACAAAATAGATCTAAAAACTCCCACCTCCCCCAAAGATGATCCAAGGGTCATCAATGGGAAGGAAATAACCAAATGGTAGAATTCTATGAAATGATAGAAAAGTAACAAAAACAAACAAATAAAAAAGCAGACCAATAATGTGTTGGTGAATTCAACAACGATATAATGACAAAGATAATGGACTTCATAAACAAGATGTTTTGTGACCTAAAAGCAGATAAAAATAAAACTAGTAGGGCTAATCAAAATGGAAAACATGAATGAGCATTTTACCAAATAAACAAAAAATTTCAAAACATAATTAGAGATCAGGAAAAAGTATCAAATAAAAATATACGTGATAAAAACAAATTGATTAAAAGTATGGGTAGAAGTGAGAACAGAAGTGAGAACAGAATGTCAGAAAGAGAAAACAGGGCAGAGGAACATGAACATATACTAAGAGGTTACAGTGCCTTAAAAAAAAGAAAGCAGAGGAAATTCATGCAATAGCCACTAGGTGATGCAGAGACTAACCTAAGACTATTTGAAATTAGAGAAAAGTTAGAAAACAGCATGAATGGAATAAAGATATTTTTTATAGAAATAATCACAGAAAACTTTCCAAGCACAGAGGTAAAATTCAAAATACAGGTAAGCAAGGCCGATAGAACCCCAACTATCCAAGATCAGATGAAATATCCTCTTCACAGAGTATGACCAGAAAATAATTTCTTCAACATCAAGCTAATATAATTAAAGTCCTAGAAGTCCAACACAGAGACAGAATCTTAAAAACTGTTAGCTAAAGGGAACAAATCACTTGTAAAGACAAACCGCTAGAATTATAGCAGACATCTCTACACAAATCATAAAGACCAGGGGAACTTGGAATGAAGTGTTTTAATCCCTGAAATAAAACATCTTCTAACCACATAAATATGTCCTGCAAAACTATCCTTCAAAATTGATTGGGAAATAAAGACTTTCTGTGACAAAGAATGCCTGAGAAAACTAATTACCACCAAACTAGTTCTAAGCAAGTTCTGAAGGCTATCCTTGACAGAGATAATGAAGCCAGCAATGCAAAAATAAATAAATAAAAATAAAGTTTCATGGAATGGATATAGCAAACAGGTTGAACAGTTTAACAGAAAGGAACAATGAAGGAGCAACAAAAAATGACCCAATGATAATAATAAACCAATAATTTCTATTAAAAATTATCAATGTAAATAATAATAACTCATCAGTCAAAAGACACAGGTTCGCAGTTAAGATTAAAAAGACAAGACACAAAAATATACTGCATTCTAGAGAAATATGTAATCCAAAAAGAATTACATGAACTAAAAATCAAAAACAGAAAACAATATTCCATGCAACAGGAGCCCAACAGGAAGCAAGTATACCTATCTTATTTTCAGACAATGGGGACTTCAAGATAAAATTCACCATAAAAAGAAAAGAAGGTCACTACATAATGCTTAAGAGAACAATTCAGTAAGAATGATAGCAATTATAAATATACATGCACCAAACACTGGCACATCCAACTTCATAACATGAACACTACTGGACAAAAAGGATCGGATGAACTTCAACAAAATCATAGTGGGGGCCTCAATACTGCACTCACAAATAGGTTAACTAGACAAAGAAATTTCAGAGTTGAATCATACCCTCAAATAGCTGGACTTAATAGATATCTTCAGATTATTCCATCAAGCAACAACAGATTACATATTTTTCTCAGTATGTGGAGCTTTTTCCAAAATAGACCACATACTAGCCCATAAGGCACACTTAGATAAATACAAAATAATCAGAATTATCCATGCATATTATCAAATTATAATGCAGTGAAACTAGAAGTCAATGACAAAATAAACCACAGAAATTGAGCAAACATATGGAGATTAGGCAGTACACTTTTGAATGATCAGTAGGTCACAGAAAAAATGAAGAAACAGATTAAACAGTTCATAGAATCAAACACCATTACCACCAGTATCACGTACTAGAACCTATGGGACTCAATGAAAGCAGTTCTAAAAGGGAAATTTATAACTGAAAACCCACATTAGAAAAACAGTGTCAAAATAGATAACCTAATGATACACCTCAAGGTCCTACAAAAATAAGAAAACTCCAAAACTAAGCAAGTAAAAGGAACACAATTATAAAGGTCACAAAGAAAATTAATCAAGTTGAGACTAAAAAAGAGAAGAATCAATAAATGAAAGAACTTACTTTTTGTGCACACTTAGCCAAACTTAGGTAAACAAGGAAAGAATAGACACATATCAATGAAATTAGAAATGAAAATGGCAAAATCACAATGGGCACTGCCCAAATCCAGAATATTATTATTACTTCAAAAACTGAAGGTGATTTGGAGAAACTAGAAGAAATGAATAGATAGCTAAACACATATGAATAACCAAAAATCACCCAAGAAGATATAAAAACCACAAACTGCCCAACAAGGTGCAATTAAATTAAGGCAGTATTTAAAAATTTTCCAACAAACAAAAGATCAGGGTCTGCTGAATTAACTGCTGAATTCTACAAGCATTTCACAGAAGATCTAATACCAGTACATCTCAAACTAATGAAATTAAAGGGAAGAAGTACTGTCAAATTCATTCCTGGAAGTGAACATTACTTTGATCCAAAAGCAGACAAACTAACTGAAAAAGAGAACCATAGGTCCTACTCCACTGCTAGTGGGAGCGTAGATTGGTGAAACCACTGTGGAGATCAGTTTGGAGATTCCTCACAAAACTAGGACTGGGAGTCCCATTTAACCCAGCTATTCCCCTTCTGGATATTTTCCCAGAAGAATTAAAGCCATCATACCACAGTAATATATGTGCACCCATGTTTATAGCAGCACAATTTGTTATAGCTAAATCTTGGAAGCAACCCAGATGCCCGTCCACTGAGGAATGGATAAAAAAGATGTGGTATTTTTATACAATGGAGTATTACTCAGCTATTAAAAAGATAAACTCGAGGCTTTTGTAGGTAAATTGATGCAATTCGAGACCATATTCATAACTAAAATAAATCAGACCCACATGTGTAAACATCATGTTGTCTCCTTGGTGTAAGAACCTGAAAGATTAAGTAAAACTCAAAACATACGATAGATGATAGAAAAGGGAAAGAAATTGCTCAAAGGAAGGAATGAATGGGATGAGGGAAAGAAGAAAAAAAAGAAAGAAGGAAGGCAAAATATAAATATATATATGAATAGCTGTGATAACTGTATTGCTGATGTCTCATGGTATATTGAAAGGAATAATTAATGCTCAAAATTTTTTATGCTCTGATCAATTTTGCATGCTTGTGTCTGGTAATCTGGGCAGCTGATTTGAAGTTAACAATATAGAGTGGAATTACTATGGTGAATTCTTACCATCGTGTCTAGTGAAACTCTGTATTATCTCGAATGTTTTATCTAAAAATTATTTTCTTATTCTCTTTAATGGTTTGAACAATCTTCCATTCTTACATCTGGTAATCTGAGCAACGTAGTTGAGGATAGCGATATGTAAGATAACAACCACTGTAAATTTGTATTATTTTGTTTTGAAACCCTGTATCATTTTAAATGTTCTTCCTCTGTTTTGTTTATGTTTGTGATACTGGTATGCTGCTATTGTTCTATTTTTTGTTTGTTTTTGTCTCATTTGCTACTCTCTTTAAAATTTTTAAAAAAAAAGAGAACCATAGACCAATCTCTTAAATGAACATAAATGTAAAAAACTTGAAACAAGAAACTGGCAAAACTGAATGCAGTAAATAAGCTAAAAACTCATATAACATGACGAAGTCAGTTTTCTCACAGGGATGCAAGAATGATTAAACATATATAAATCAATAGATGTAATGCATTCACATAAACAGAAACAAGAATAAAAATCACATGATCACATGGAGATGTAGCTCACCATGAACTAAAGTAACATCAAAATAGATCAAAAATTCCACATCCATTTATGACAGAACCCTGAAGAAAATAAGTACCGAAGGACCTTATCTCAATTCTATAAAACTATTTTTTTGTTGTCATTCTGGGAATTGAACGTAAGACCTCATGCTTGCCATGCAGGTGTTGTGTCACTGAGCTCTATCCCTGGCCCTATAAAACCATCTATGATAAACATTCTGTCAACACCATATTAACTGGTTAAAACTAAAAGCTCTTCCTCTAGAACCATGTTCTAGAATCATCCTCTAGAAGGATGCTAACTATCACCATTCCTGTTCAGTACACCGCTATGCAAAAAGCAAAACAGAAACAGAAATAAAAAGGATATGTATAGGAAAGGAAGAAGTCAAAATATCTTTCATTATACGTAACATGATCTTTTACATAGAAGACCCAAAAAATTCAACCAAAAGAGTCCTGAAAGTGATAAACAAATTCAGTAAATTAGCAGCATATAAAATCTGCACCCAAAAATCAATAGTCTTCCTGTACACCAATAATAAAACAAATGAGAAATAAATTAGTAAAATAATGCCATTCACAAGCTTTGAAGTTAAATAATTAATAATTAGCCTAACTAAGGAAGTGAAAGATCTCAGTAATAAAAATATAGAATTGTGGAAAAGAAATCAAGATGACATCCTATAATGTAAGATGTTCCCTGACCCTGGATGAGCAGAACCAGCATTTTCAAAATGCACATACTTCTAAGATTGATATACAGATTTAACACAATTTCAATCAAAATATTAATAGCATTCTTCACAAACTAGAAAAAAATGATGCTAAAATTTTTATGGAACCAGAAGAGACCAAGAATAGCAAAAGTAATGCTGGGAAACAAGAACAAAGCAGGAGGCATCACAATCCTGGATTTTAAGTTACATTACAAATTTGTATTGATACAAATAGCATGGTATTGGCATTCAAATAGGCATGCAGATCAACAGAGCAGAATAAAGCATTCAGAAAAAGCTCCAAGCACATTCAAATCATCTGGTCTTTCATATGGGACTGAAAAACATGCTGGAAATTATAACCATAAATAAAGCTTTTTTGTATAATGCTCAAATTGCACAAGAGTCAACAAATGGGATTTGTCAAATGGAAAACATCTGTACAGCAAAGGAAAAAAATAATTAAAGACACAAACTGCTGGTTACTCCTCAAAAAGAGACTAATATCTAAAATATGTTAAGAAATAAAAAAGTCAACAACCAAAAATAAAAGACCCAATCAAAAAATGGGCAATTGAGATGAATAAATACTTTTCAAGGTAAGAAGCAGAAACAGTTAATAAATACGTAAAAAATTTTTCAATGTCATTAGGATGAGAGAAATATAAATTAAGCAGTGAGATTTTATCTGACTCCTGAAAGCATACCTATCATAAAGAGATCAATTGATACCAAATGCTTGCAAGGCTACACAGAAATGAGAGCCCTTCTATATTGTTGATGGGAGTGTAAACTAGTACATCTGCTATGGAAATCATGTGGATATTCTTCAAAGAACTAAAACTAGAAATTCCTCTTACAGGTATCTTCCCAAAAGAGTTAAATACATCATATTACAGTGATACATACCCACATTTATAGCAGCACATTTTATAAAAGCTAAATCTTGGAAATGTCCCATATGCTCATCAACAGAAGAATGGATAAAGAAAATGTGGTAATTATGCATAACAAGGCACTCCTTAGCCATAAACAAGGATAAATTTGAGCCATTTTTGTGAAATCGATGCTTCTTAGGACCATAATATTAAGTGAAATAAATCAGACACACAAGTTTAAATATTGTAGGGTTTCTTTTTTATGAGAAACCACAGTGTAAATAATTTAAAGAGCAAAATAAAGGGCCATACCAAATATGGAATATTTCCTTTACAAATGGAGAGGAAAACTAGAGATGGAGGGAGGGGGAGGGAGTAGAGGGCAAGTGGAGCTAAAAAGAATTAAGATGTGTTATGTAACTGCATCAACTTCCCATGATGAATGTAATTATTTAATACAGCAAATATGCACTAATAAGCATAGCATATGAAATTGACACACAATGATACATAAGTTTCTAGGGAAGTATTATAAGACAGTATAAGAACAAAATAAGTATTCATTAAATATCATAAATGAAGACATGAACTTTACAGAAGTGATAGAAGGAATGCTATAAAAGGAATAACCCTCCAAGACATTGTAGATGTTCCATCCAGAGGGCATTGTGTTGTGAACTGAAAGGATCAAAACGTTCATAATTGGCTGTGGCTAAAGTCTTGCATTTAACTGGAACGAATCAAGTTCCACCAACCACGTAGGAGAGTGCAAAGGGAGGATTGGTTTAGGAGGAAATACAAAGATGTATTCATTTTAAAACAACTTTTTGGGGGGAATCCAGAGAGAAATACCAGCACAACTTCACTGAATAAATTATGCCTCACTAATCTTATTTTCTAAAATTACCTCACTCTTCCGCATGAGGAACACTAAAGTTAAGCTGGTAGGTAGTAGCTCCTCCTTCATTTTGGGATGCTATGCGTATGTATTTAGAAAGAGAAAACTGAAAATGTGCCTACTGAGAAGATGATGTACAAAACTAATGCAGTATACACAGGACTAGATAACAAGTCAGATCACACATTCACTAATATCTACATGACTACTCAGAATGAATCCGCATTAGGGATTTGGACTTCGAGGGTTATAGCTGGAAATGCTTTGCACTCTGCTTTGCTACATTTCCAGAAAGCTACTGGAACAAAGACTCTGACTTTCTCTCAAAAGAAGAACCTTTCTACGCCGGATTAGTATTTGTGAAGTTTAAGGAAAGAATTTTAGATAAGAAAAAGTAGGGCAGGGGTCCTTCCTTTTATAGAAGGTGAATGCTTTTGTCACACTGTACTACTTACAAAGTCAAGTAGCAAGTAAAATCATTGAACTTGTGTGCTTCTATTTCTGACCCCTGTTTCCAGCTGTGAACAAGTCTGCCACTCAGTTTCAGGGTTTCTTTGGAGGAGTTGTTTTGTTTTGTTTTATTTTTGTGATGTGAATGCCTGAGAAAAGTCCAGAGATTACATTCTTACAGACTACTGAGAAGTTTTTAAAGAAATAACATGGTAGAAGTTGTCACAGAGACTTGCAATCTGCTTAATAATTAAGTCAGTGATTTAAGAGATGGGAGATTAGAATTTTTGTGTGTCCCATTACGGATGGACAAATAATGAGTGTAATTATTAAGTTTATTGTTGTTTAAGAAAATGAAACAATCAATGATTATTGAGAGAAATCAACTCAAGAAATCAATGACCTTAATTTTATTACTTATACAAATGGTCTTACCTTAAATAATTATTTGGATTTATTTTCTGGTACTGGAAATTGAACATAAGGCCTCTGCACTGAGCCAAGTGCAAAGCCCCTTTTTTAGTTTTTTTGAGCCCCTTTTGAGTTTTTTTTTAAGCCCTTTCTTTAGTTTTTTCTATTTTTAAAATTTTGTCTGAGGCTCTTGCTAAATTGTCTACACTGGGCTCAAACTTGTGATTCTCCTCACTAACCCTCTTAAATTGCTGGGTTACAAGTGAGTGCAACCATACCAGGATAAATATCTGGTTTATTAATAAGTTCCTTACACATGGAAAGTGACTGAATGAGTTAGGCAAGTTTGTGCTACAAAAAGAAACAATCCCCAAATCTTTATAATTTAAAACAATAGTAGTTGATCTACTCTGTAGGTCCTTTTAATGAACAAGATGCTCCAATCTGGAATGAAATAAAAAAGACATTGAATTTCAGTGGGAATTCAGTACAAAGGAGATTCCCATATAGAGAGAGACATAGAATATGAAGTTGGAAATGGGCAGTAACTTCTGTATACTCATCCCAGAGCTTCTCCCACTCCTTCCAAAGGGTCTAGTTCATTAGCACCTGTGTTGAACATTTAAAAGATCTGAAGGTCAGGGCCTAAGTGATTCCTGACATCATTGTATTATGGTTCATTTTTCCATCAGATTTCCCATTTCTATGAATGGTTTTATCATAAGGAAGGAAAAGAAAAATATTGTTGACAAAATTTTCAAGTTATTATTAATATACATTAATTATACAAAGTAATATTCTTCATTGTGGTATATATATCATGTATTATGGTGCCCATTCTACTTTCTTCTACTCCCAAACAGACTCCCCAATCCTCAGTATCACTCTTCTGCTTTAAACTAGAATTTTTAAAATCTTATTTTGCTTTAGTTTTCATATATGAAGTACACGTGGCACTTGTCTTTCTGTGTCTGGTTTACTTTTTCTTAGAATGATTTGCTATATTTCCATGTATTTTGTTGCAAATGACAGGATTTAATTCTTCTTTCTGGCCAAATAACAGTCCACTGTGTGTGCATATCATACTTTCACTACCCCTTCATTTACTGATGGACACCTACACTGACTACACATGTTAACTATTGTGAATAGTGACACAGTGCAATGGGCATGAATGTATCATGCTTGTGTCATGTTTTCTTTGGATGTCTACCCACAAGTGAGAATGCTGTTAATAAATGTCAGGGCAGAAATAAATAAAACAGCTGAAAATAACAGTAAAAAACCAATGCAAATGTTTCAGGCCTCATGACAAGTACTTAAGCAATTTAGAGTTCCAAGTTTTTAATAATAGAGATTAAACTAGAAAAAAACAGTGCATTTTGAGCTGCAGATTACAGTCTTCACTGTAAAAAAAACCCTCCTGGAGCAAGTCCCCAGCACACGGCTAAAAGCATTTACAGGGCCTTTCTATCCAAGGGTGTTCCTCCAGGGCCATGCTTCAACTGCTGCCAGAATGGTCACTGGGCTAGGGAATCACAGCCTGGGATCCCCACTAAACTGTGTTCTTCCTCTGGAGATCCTCACTGGACGTTGGATTGACCTGATGCCATCTCAGCCTACATACCTCTACTGACTATCCATGCAGATTTGAGTTCAAACACTTCATTCAGAGCCTTTGAAATTCCAACCCCAATCTAAAAATCCTATATATACTAAGTCTGCCCTGCAGATAGCTGCTGATATCTCTCCAATGTCAACCTGCCTGAATGTAGGTGAATAAAATCTGATCTTTCCCACAGCCTCAGTCTCTGAGTGTTGCTTCACACCACCATTTATGTAACAGTATTGATAATTTAAGAACAGAAACAAAATTAACAAATTAATTGTACTGAAAAGGAGACAAACAAAATAAAAGTAAAGTTGAAAATGGAAACACTACAATCAATGGCATGAAAATGCAACAGGTCTTTAGAGATTATCTTGAAAAACTACATAATAACAAATTGGAAAATCCAGAAGAAATGGACAAGTTCAGAGACACATATAAACTACCAAAATTGAATGAAAAGAGAACAAAAAATCTGAATGGAACAAAAAATATGTGAAGCAATCAAAATCTATATAAAACCTCTCCCAACAAATAAAAGTCCAAGACCAGATGACTTCACTGATAAATTTTGCCAACATTGTAAAGAAGAACTAACATAAATACTTTTCACACTACTCCAGGGAATTGAAAAGGAATAAGTCTTCCCAAACTCATTCTATGAGGCCAGCACTATCCTACAACCAAAATCTGAAAAGACCTCTAGTTTAAATTAATGAGGGTCCTATGTTATTTAATAAAAGTATATATGATCAAATGTAGCACTTACAGTGAAAAATGAAGTGGTCTGCTAAGGGCCCAAAATTAACTAGTAGTTTTAAGTATGCATTTATTTAGGAAACTTGGTTCAGTTTTATCCATTTTGAAGTATGTTGAATTTTAGAGAATACTTAAAAAAATATTGGACCCAATATCTGGGTGTCATGGTGATACCATGTGTTGTATCTGAGAAATACAGTCCAAGTCTTTATGTACAAGTAGCAAAGAACTGCAAGTGTACACACAGTAGTAAAAGAAAAAGCAGCTACATTTATTGAAGACAACTGGAAGATGTGCTCAGGGTAGGTCTGTGCCAACAGAAACTAAAAGGTGCCATAAACAGAAAAGTGGTGCCTGGACAGCAGAGGAATAGGAAAACGGTCAAAGCAAATCAGGATTTTGGATTTTAAAAGATGTGCACCCTGCCCTGGGTATCTGTCAATGGTGTTCTCTGGGTAAGGTTGAAAGAAATGATTGACAGGGGTCTAAGTCATCACAAGGGGCACCTTAGTATGCATGACTCTTTCAGAATCTGTTAGAGAAAAAGGAGGAGATAAAGGTAAGAGCTCAACATCACAGGTTTATTTCTAACCCAAGAGGGACCATGCTGGCACTTAGCACAGACTGGTTACTCTAATACAGGCCATGAGGTCTTTTATAGGGTGATGAGGGGAAGAATTCAGTGAAAGGGAGTTGTGGCTGCCTGCCAAAGAGACAGTACAGGCAGTAGTGTTTTCCCAAAGATGAGGCTTGGAAAAGCACAGGAAGTAGAGGTTGTTATCAATAGCAGGGCTGAATAATGGGAGTTACAGGGTGCAGGTATACTTACTGGGCCCTGTTAACCCATGTTTGTTCATCTTTTGCAGGTACAAAAACATAGCAGGGGCAGGCAGAGGTCTGAAGTGGCTTCTGGTCAACCTAGGATGGTGGAGGTCAGATTCATTCATAATCCAATCTGTTTTAATCACATGCATGACATAATATCTATGTATTAATTGTTAACAAAGTTTGAGTGTAGAAAAAGTAACTGAAGGTCTGGCTGCATGATTTAACTTTTATGTACTCTGGCCTGGAGCTTTAGATAGTTTTTGTGTCTTCGTTGTTATTTTTGCTTTGCTTAAGACAGCAGAAGGAGATTTTGCCCTGTGGTGTTGCCCAAATTCCAGTGGATGAGAAGGGAATGGTCCCCCAGCCACAGCTGTGCTACCTGTATTAGTGTCATAGGCCTATAATCCTAGCTACTTGAGGGGTTTTGGTAGGAATATTACAATTGCAAGAGGAGTCCAAGCAAGTTAGCCAGACACTGTCCGAAAGGGGCAGGGGATGTCCATAGGATATTTAACAAAAATTTATATGGGCTTAAATAATAAATCAGTGACACTTGAAATCAATTTTAATATAAGTTCAAAGAAGGAAGGAGAATATAACTGAGCTAAAAGCTGATAATAATCAACATATAGTCTTTATTTATTTTTTTTTTTTAGGTTTTTTTTTTTTTTTTTTTTTGGTTTTTCTCTGGTACCAGGAACCGAACTCACGACCTTGCGCTTGCCAAGCAAGCGCTTTTGCCGCTGAGCTAAATCCCCAGCCCCAACATATAGTCTTTAAACACTCTTGTAGCCTAGTTTTATTCAAGCCCCTGTAGTTACCTTTCCTGAGATTGCTTTACACGTTGGAGGGCTAAGCAGTGTAGAGATTATAGACAGTCCTGGGAGAAATGAGTGAAGTTTTCTGACCTGCTGCTATGGGTTTTTAACCTTTGCTTCTGAGCCTCACATCATTATCATTTTAAGTTCAATACTTTGATAATACAAGAAAATGTCCAAAATGTAGGAAATGATGAAGTGTTGTTTTGTTATTGAATTTCCCCAATTCATTAGTAAAAGCTTCCTTTAACCTTTCTAAATAGTATGCTTGAAAAGTTCTGAAGAAGCCTGCAGTTGTGACTCTATAAGAACATATTTGTTTTGATATTTTTGCCTTTTCTCTGCATACTCTTGCTTACAGTGATTCTTAGTAATTTAAATCATAATATTTATTTAGTTCTGAGCACAAAAGAATGCATTTTACAAGAAATAAGATAATGAAGAGAATTTTGGGTCTCTATATCATTTCTTTTGTGTTCTGATGCTATTTCCTTTCAGGTCTCTGTCCTCCTTCCTGCTACGGGAGCTATTGCTTTATATCAGTTCTTCATCACAGTGTGCAATATTTGCTGTGACGCTTCCTCACTCCAACATATACCACTCATCTTACTCAGACAGTATGATGCTGAGGACAAAGACTGTGATGGCTTCAGTGCATCGGATGAACTAAAGAATAAATTATTTCACTAAACAAACAAGCGGCTAGCTGTAGGCTACTGAGATTCTAGTCCTCCTTTTGTTTCAGTTTCCATATTTGTATGAAGGTGAGGAAAATTTTTCTAATTCCTTAGTGGTTGATCCTCACAATAATCATGCTACAGATTTAGAGGAATGCTTGTCTCCAGGTTTCTTCAGCCTTAAATATTTATATCGCTAAGAAATGAGGCTGTGTTCTCATATCTCCTTTGCTGCAAACCTGCTGGCCCCTGCTAAGAGAGCATGGAGCGTGCAGGCCTTCTCCCAGGCCTATGTTTTCCTACCAGCCTTCCTGGACAACCAAGTTCTGAGATCTTGTCCCCTACTGATGTTGGTTGGCATTCATTTGTCCAATCTTTGCATAGAGACTCGTTTATTTTATGAAAAGAGCCAACAGGACAGTATTGCCTTACAGAGAATCTAAAATACAAAATGAAAATAAAGGAAAATTATTCCCTTTGAAGGAAAGGAGCATTTTGAACTCAATAAAGAGTAATAACTTTCAATAAATAAGCATTTCAGAGAAATACAGTCTGAGATTCTGGACAGCAAGAACTCTAAAAAATGGCAAAACAAAGAAATTAAAGCACAGTATGAAGTTTCTTGTAATTTTTTCGCTGAAAACTTAACAGTGTATTTGTAATTAATGAGACTTATTTGGACATCTGTACTAATGTAGCATGTGTTGTTCATTGAACTGCTTTGAAATTTTACCTTCCTGATCTAGGTTGGCATTCAAATTACTCAAAATCTCCTTGGTATATTATGAAAATGTGATTTGGAATAAATTATACACAGGAATAAATTACCCTCTTTTTAAAATCAGAAATATAATTTTTCAAATCCAGTACAATGTCACTGAATAATATTTTCTCTTCTTCAAAAATTTCAAAATCTTTATTTTGAGCCAGAAGTTCTTCTTTTTTAAATTAGTGCAATATGCACTTCTGATATATAATAAAATTCATTTTGGGGAATTGGTACATATACACATTGCATTTTGTTTATTTTTACTATGCCTTCCCCCACTGCCCTACCTATCTCCATAGTATATCTCCGTGTTTCCTACAATCAGTCTTTTATTTTGTTCTTTAAATTCTTTATATTACAGTTTTCTCATATTAGAGAATCCATGCAATATTTATCCTTCTGTGTGAACACACAATTTTCCAGGAGTGACCAGTCACCAATTTACAAGGCCCTGTGCTCAGTGCATGGGACACCCAAATGAATAAGACTTGTTTCTTATACTATGATGATTAATAATTAAAGCATAGATTCCTACATCTTCTATTCACAGTATTTAAAACACTTATTGATGCATGAAAAGTGTTCTCTAATGTGCCAGTGAATGCACCAGGTGGACTGGGAGGTTCACCATTTTCTCATCCATCTGCACAAATGCAATATCCATGGCTATAGTTTCTTCCTCTGTCTTCCTTGCGGCAGTGCCCCCTTTGGCGAAAGTAGTGCCTAGCTCAGAGTAGCCACAATATACGTCTGTTGAAAAAAATGAATGGATTCACTCACTAAATGCTTCGTCTTGTTTTAGAAACCTTTGATATGTCCTACAACACTTTCTAAAATGAAAACGTGGTCGTTCTGTACTGAAGACCACATATATGTAGTTGAGTGCACAGATTCTGGAATCATATCCTTCAGGTGTGAATTATATCCTCAAATTCACCAGTTGTGTGACTTGGGTAAGTTTCATAACATCGCTGACCTACAGTTTTTACCACTGTCATTAAGAGTGAGTAGTCATAATTTACTTAGAGTGCTGTGTGAAGTTATCTAATGTATGTTCAGTAATCAGCACAATATCTGCTGATTATAAAATCATCCTCTTTTGGCATTTAATAACATTCAACTCATCTGTATGAACTTATGTCTACAAAAGCAAGTGACATTATACTGGAAAAATAAAATGTCAAATGTGATATCTAGAGAATAGCAAAGTGCCTGAGGAACAGTAAATTACAATCCAATTCATTACAACAACAAAGAAATCTCAGAAAATTTGATTTCTAGGAGATGACTTCCCACATCAGGGAACTCCATTTTCTCGTCTGTCCATCATTTTCCTAGAAAATATAATCAGATAGGCAATATCAAGTTAGTCTTCTCTTCTAAGAATCATGAATGAAAACACTGTTTCAGTGTGGGTTTGGAAAGAAATAAGAAAAATGTGTGCATGAGGCCTCTGCCTACAGAGTAATAAAAAGGAAACAGAAGAGCCCAGCAGGGAAAACTTCATGACAGTTCTACAAGGGTTTTCATTTATCAGCATTTCTGAGGGACTTCTATTTCTCTCAGGCCTAAGTTGTCAAAGAAAACTGAGAGGAAGAAAATTGAGAGGAAATCCCATACCTGTGAACCAAAAAACGTGGTTTCTTCACTGAGACCCATAAAAAGAGATTAAATTAAATACTTTTGGTGAAAAATATTTCTCCTGTGTCCTCCTGCCATTCCCTTTCAGAACAAAAGTAATTAAACAAGTTCTTAAATGATGCAAACTTTACAGTAACTGTTACAGTTTCTATGAACACATTTTGAAAATCATTGTTTATGAAATGAAAACCAATATCAGGGATGAAAGACTAAAGTGAAAGGATATTACATTATACTATGCTACAGATGGACTTTCAGCAAATGGACCATACTTTCTTCTGTGGAAATGTCACCATTATGAAATTGAGTAACTGCTGCCAGGGCTTTAAATTCTTTCTTCCAATCCAACAATGAGGAAATCCAACAAGTTTCATTGTGAGCTCAACACTAAGGTGATAAAGTTCAATCATTTATTGAAATGATAAAATAATTGCTTTGTTTTCTCCATACTCACCTAATATCAGAAATGGATTTTGTGCCAACCTTAGAAGTCAATTCTGATGATCTGTGGAGATTAAAATTCCCATCACATTTTTTTCAGGGGTATAATTCTTAATGTCAATTTACATTCAAATTCATGTTGTGGATTTAGTGTTTCACCTACATAAATGCCCTACTCATAATTTTAAGTATTTCTGAGGTTTCCACACTAAATGTGTGGCATCCATAGATGCATAAATTATTTTTTCAAAATTGTGCATTATAAGAATGTACTAAGATTTTTCATGGAGATTTTTCTCCACTTTCATTCTGACATCATTTCAGCTTGCAACTGACTTCTTACATATACTTCACTTCATAATGCTTGCCAAGGCCACAGATTCATAGCAATCACATGTCGATCCAGAGATTTCTCCTTGTTGGATTGGAAGAAAGAATTTAAAGCCCTGGCAGCAGTTACTCAATTTCATAGCAGAATAGGTAACATACACTTCTTGCCAAAACATGAAAAGAGTCTAACCTTGTTTTGTAGTCAAGCACTCTCTACACATGAACCATTAGCACTGAGCACCAGGACAACAAATCCAGCATGGTGCTCCTCCTGTACATTATGTGCTATTTCTCACTGATTCCATATTTAGCCCATTCAAGCAATCTTTTCCAAGTGGACACTTCAAAATCTCTCTTCCTCTTCCCAATTCTCTGATTTTGTCTCTTTTCTTCATTTGCCAAGTATCCTAAAACTATTATATGTGACTATTTTGAAAAAGTAGCAACAATTAATCTACCCACAAATATATCTGCCATGGAAAAGAAGGCCCTGTAGCTAAAATATTGTAGTCTGTCCTTAAATGAGGATCTGTGAAATTTTGGGTACTGAATACCACTGTTTAAAGGTCAGGTTGTGGGATATAGTCCAGGAAGACATGAGTCAGATGTACATTTGTAAAATTTTTGAGCTGCCTTTGTGACATAGGACCTGACTGATGCCAATTATGCTTAAAGAAGGATAAAAATTAAGGATTCTTTTAAATATGACATCATATTTCATTCATTAACTTGTTTCTTTTGGTATGCATTTTATGAATGTCTACACTGTGCAAGGTGCTATAACAGATATCCAGAATGCAGCAAATCAACTGACTAGGTATGTTCCTTGAATTAGTGGTACTTGCATACTAACAAAGGATACATACTAAATATAGGTGTAATTATACTCATTTAACTACAGCAATTACAAGTTAGCTAGGAGAAGTACAGAGCGGCGTGAGAGCACATAGCAGGGGATGCTCATGCAAGCTAGAAGGTTAGGGCTAGTTTCTTTGAGTTGTTGACTTCTAACTGATAAATAGTAGACAAAAAGAGAACAGAGAGCAAGGAAGGGTAAAGGAGAGATGGGAAGAATATATTTTCAAAGGAAAAACTCCAAAACAATACCCACGTAACTGGAGCTTAGAAACTAAGAGGAAAGATCGCAAAGTTTTAAAATTATGTTAATATATTTGAGAAGGCCTTCTAGGATAGATCAAGAGTTTGATGTTCATTTTAAGACTAAGGCTCAGTTGCTACTGAGACCCTTCTTCCTGAAATTCAGTGCAAAAGGGACACCATACCTATACAACTTTTAGTTGAAGTTTCTTTCTCTTTTTATTTTGCATTTATGAAACCTGTATGCCTAGAATTTCACATCTCTTCCAAAGTAGATCCACCCATGCTTATTATTACTATGTCTTATAAAGGGTCAGTTTTGTTATGCAACATGCAAGGTACTATTTTCAGCCTTGTTTTTGCAGGCTTGTGTGTTTGTAGTCATTTTTTCATGGGAAGCTAAATGATTTAGTTTGAAAAAACAGAAGGAGAAAAAGACAGTTCCAATTGTCTATGGAAGAGACTATCACAATCAAATGACTTTCTCAAAAGAATACTGGAAGAATAAATGAATTTTCTGTGGAAGTTGGTTTGGAAAGAGATCGCAATGATTTGAGATCAACAAGATTTCTGTGGAGTACAGTATCCCAATGCCACTACATTGAATTCAGGTGGTGGCAGTAGAGATGAACAGGAGAAATATTCTAGAGATGGTAATTTGAATGGATGGAGAGCTCAGAACAAGGGTCATATTCACAATACTTAATGACAGATTCATGAATATCACCAGTCAGAAAAGATTCTACTAATAAATAAAAGTTATAACAGTATCAGTATGGGCCACTTGAATATACTTGGATGGTGACTATTAGGTGGATAATTGAATCTCTGGTAGAGTCTACAGTAGCTCAGTGTGAAAGTCCTGGGATCATTCGCCTGTAGTACAGAACAAAACAAAATAACAAAAATAAAAACATACATTGAATCAGGTCGTTCTCTTTTATTTATTTTTTTTTGGGGGGGGGAGGTTTCTCCGGTGCCGGGAACCGAACTCACGACCTTGCGCTCGCCAGGCAGGCGCTTTGCCGGTGAGCTAAATCCCCAGCCCCCGTTCTCTTTTATTATCCTCTTTTGCACCCAAGCATAGCTGTGCTACCAGCTCTTACCAGTGGATGACAAAATTGATGTGACACCTCTAAACCAAATTAATTAAGAAACTAGTGGGAATTTTTGTTTTCATCTTTTGTTTTGTATCCAGCAACATATAGGAACTTCTGTGTTCTTAGAGGATGAAGAAATCGCACGGTGACAGGATCTTGGTTTCCTGAATCACAAAATGGAGGACTCTGCCCACCAACCAGAAACACATACAACACGCTGTTATAATCAGTAAATCTCACACTCTGTTAAGGCATTGAAAAATCTAAGGTTTGTTTGTCATATCAGCCAGATATATCAAAAATACTGTATTTAAATTAATGTAATAGCAATGCTTTTCAAAACATGATAATGAAATTATTTATGTTTCTCTGCTTTTTGAGTTTATTTGAAATTCCATAAAAAAGAAAATATTCTCATGAAATGTCACATTTTTTATTGGTTTTTATATCTAAATTGGTTGTAATGCTTGCTTCATGAAAGTAACATGTCTTTTGTACTGCCCGTCATTGTTATTTTTAGCATCTGGAAAAGTACAGGGACTATCAAAGACACTGAATAAGTATTTGTTAAGAGAATAAAGTATGCATGTTACCAGTGGATTTGGTGTATGTATACAAAACTAACTATTGATGGGATTGACATTCTGGATATTTGTGCATTTAAATGAAGAGAGCATGTGGAAATCTCACTTAAGAGGAGTTTAAAAATCTTGAGTTAATACAGGCTGCCTCCATGCCTACAAGTTAGGGGCCAGGGATATAACTCAACAGCATAAGCGCCTGCCTGACAAGCACAAGGTCCTGAGTTTGATTCCCAGTACAAAAACAAAACAAAACAAAACAAAACAAAACCCTGCTTTTGGTGTGTCACATTTACTTGTCAGTCAACCACATCATTATTTACATGAACTTGACCTCTGATGTATGATAAATAAAAATATATCCATGGCACAGACCTATAATAAAGATGGTCACAGCTAAAGAACGTAGTTGATTCAACTTTACGTCTACAAAGTATGACATCATGTTTTGTAGCATAGATTTTTCCAAAGACAGAATACAACTGGTTCTATATTTTTAGAGATCTAGTTTCAAGGTAAAAATGTAGGTCTTTCTACAATATCTTTCCCTAAATTCCAGAGGAAAGACAAGGATACATATAATAACAGCTTTTATCCGAATTAGGAGATGAATAAGGAGAGGCCACCACAATATTTTAAAGTGTCAGTTCTCCTTCAAATTAATCTATAAATTTAATGTAATTTCAACATAACCTGAACAGTTAGTTTTTCAAAAATAAATTTATTCAAAAATTATGTTCAAAGACATAAGACTCTAAAAAAGACTACTCTAAAAAAGATCAAAGAGGTAGGCATTGCCTCATTAAATATCTAATATTAATCAATACAGTCATTGTCATAAAAGCGAGAACTAAATCAATGAAAAACAAAAAGAAATAGAAGCAAGCATGTCTGGGAACATGGTTGTAGTGGAAAGTACAACTAAGGAGAAAGGATGATTTATTCAATCAATTATCCTAAGATAATTGACTTTACATAAATTTCAAACAGATTAATGAATTAAATATGAGAAATATCAAAACTATTATATTTAAAAGGTGAAGCAGCTTTATAACTTTAGAATTCAAAAATATTTCCTAAATAAACATAAAATAACCAGAATACAAAGATAGATAAATGTAACTATATTAACATGTATAATTTCAAAAAGAATTAAAAAGCAAAAACTACAAAGTAACATTTGTCAATTCAGCTGGATGAAAATATATAATGTCTCTGTGAAGAAAAATATTCTACAAGTAATACATAAGAATAGATATGTGCAAAGCATATTAAGTACAAAATATAATCCAGAATATGTAAAGAAAATATAAATCAGCAGCTAATAAATGAGAAAAAACATGACTGTGAGAGGAAAATTCAAGTATGTTCCATCTTTCCTTAAATGACTTAATATCCCAAAAAAGAAAGAAAATGAAAGTTGAGACATACTTGTCTTACACTAATTAGTAGACACATTCAACCAAAGCTTTTAATTATATAATGGGGCAAAAATACAATAAATTGTTTGTCTTCTAGTAGTCACTACTTACAAGAGTATATTAGATATCCCTAGACATATCATTCATCTTATCAAGAAAAAAAGAAAAAAATAATTAGAGTCTATAGACTACCGAGGAGGTTACAAAACCATAATTTTACTGTTTTTATTTTTTTATTTTAAAAATTTAAAAAAATTACAAAACAACAAAGACCATATCAAAACAACACAAAACAGCAAAAATGATACATGACCTCAAGACAAAATGATAGAAATTTACAATGGTTGCTAAGTTATATACTGTTATCTTCAATGAAGTTGTTCAGTTCATTAGACATAAGAATATAAGATTGATCAAACAGTCAAAGACAGTAACAAGTAAAAAAATAATAATTAAAAAAAAACATTGGAAATGATGCAGAGCTTCACCATACAAAATAGTAGGAGTTCAAGAATGGTTCTTATGTTATAGACAGCTGAGTTAGATAGAAATATTATAGGCAGTCAGACAGGGCCAGGCTCTCCAAGCAGCCAACGTAAAAGATACATTCTTGCTGTGGGCCAGACCTCAAGACAAAGGACTAAACAAATGCACCCACATACCTCCCTAGGGATGGACATCAGGGATTGATATTCTAAATAGGTAGCCATCACCTTGAAGAGTTCTTGACCCAATCCCTTACAGGAAAAGCCTCTGTTCTGTATTCATGCCAACTTGCCACGTGACTCCCTTCCCCATTTGATCCCAATTTAATCAATTTTACCAGAACAACTCTTATTGGCTGACCACAGTTTTGTCCATTTTTCCCCTGCCTTGGACCCACCTCACCTCTTGGTTTTGCTCTATAAAGGTCCCTAGAAAAGACAGAGGCTTGGGTAACTCACTCGGAACCCCCTTCTGTCCCTGTCTTGGACAGAAGCTTTCTTTCCCTCAGTGAATATATTCTGCTCTTAACTTCTGTTGTTCCTAAAATTCATTCTTCAATTTTGCAGAGCACAAACTCGTACCAGATATCATTCAGGTTGGAAGTTTTTATTTTCCTGGATCACTTATACTGCATATTGTTTTTAGATCAGTCTTGCTGATATCTGTAGTTTATTGAGAGGAACAGTCAATGCTTAACATTTTCTTTTTTCTTGACCAATTTTACACTTTTGAATTTGGTAATTAAAACCATAATTTTAAAAAGGAAACAAAGACTTGTACATTTATGTTTAATAAAACAGAAAAATAAATGTAAGCAAAATTAACATTACAAAGCTAGATTACATGAAAACACATTAGATGACATTACTTTTATAGACAAAACACAAAATAAAATGAAGACATGAGAACAATTTATAAAATTGAGTTTTTTGAAGGAAATTATGTTATAGTTAAGAAGCAATGTAAAATACACTAAAAAGTTTTTCCATGTAGTTTTTAATAATAAAAATAATTAATTTTTGAGTAGAAATGATTAGGTGTTTCAGATTTGATCTCTGTCTTTCATTGTGGAAAGGTTTAAGCTATAAATTGAAGTAATAAATGCTCCTTCCCATTCTTATCACCAAATTCTCCCAAGGGAGATCTCTCCATTTTAGATGATAATTGTAAGAATGATACATAAAAGACCCTAATGACGTGAAATTAGCATTTAAAAGATGGATAGTCCCATTGAGTAACTCACTTGTACATTTATTTGGCCAACTAGAGCTAAAATAAGTACAATATACTGAATTAAAAACAACTATTGACTTGATGATGACATTATTCTGAAAGTTAGAATCTATATTAAAGCATTTTGAGATTCACAGAAGCCCAAATACAGAGAAAACTCGGAATGACTATCTACATACAAATTACACAATTCCAAAACAGATTCACAGTAAGATCCCAAAACTTCAGTATTGTTTTGGTTACTTTTACAAATTTGGTATTACTGTTTAACTATGATTATTACTATTATTAGTATCACTAGCATCTTCCCCCCTTTAGAGGGAAAAGGATCTCACAATTTTCTAAGAATATTTGAAAATTTGTATACATATTTTCAAATATTTGCAAAGTGTGTTTCTCCATTTTATAAATATTCCAATTTTATCCTTGAACATAGTATAGATATGATAGTTATAGCCTAATTTAAACAGTAATTTCTTTGCAATAGGAAAAGGTATTAGTTAATTATAAACAATTTCATATCTGGTAATTTTATTTGTAAAATAGACATACTAAAATCTTATATACTATTATTGATATTAGAATAACTATGTGTAATTTTTCTAACAATACCTGGTGATAACAATACCTAAAATTCCTGGCAATTGATATGTTTCAGACTCATTGTAGTTACTTTCAAAGTAATAACTAAATTGATGCTCATAACAACTATATGAGGTAGGTGCTAAATTTAACCTTCTCTTACTGTAAAAGGATCAAGGTGCATAAACATTGAATAACAGACCCATTTACATAGTAACCTTTGGATTAGAACACTCATAGTGTAGCCCAGAAACAACACTGTTGAACTGCCTTTTTACTACCATATTACAATTGGAGAATAGTCATTCAAATATATAAATATATGCATATATATATAAACATATACATATAGATGTGTTTGCATTTGTATATGTTTATATTTTTATGCATATATATATAACATAAATAGATAATCTTTAAGCCTACATGAATTTAAGCTATTAAAATAATTTGGCAGTGCATGGAAAATAGTCTTATTTAGTACATAGTCTTTAGCTGTGATTACCATTAATATAAAGGAGAATTTAAATGATTTCAATATTCTTTGAATGATAGATTAATTATTGTTCAGCAAATATCCACTCATATCTCTTTTTCACCCACAGTAACATATACTTACCTGACACACTGGCTTTGGGTTTAATAATACAATTTTCCTACATGGAATGCTAGTAGATAACATTCACTATAGGAAAAGCATGCCTTTGGAGACATTAGTCCAATGAGAACAAGTAGAGACAATTCTTCATGGTGCTTACATTCTTGTATTTATTCTGAGCAAAGTCACTGACAGCTTTGTTCTGTAATATTACTGCCTAGATGTTTGTAGAGAAAACAGCCCTGGAAGTCAGAAATTTCATTTCCTTCAGAGGCAAAAGACATTCCTGGCCAGAAAAATGAATATGTCCATCTGTGGCAATGGTTGGACAGAATTACAGAATTTAACATATGGGGATTCTCAAACTTTAGGGTTCCTCAACTGTAATACATACCAACTAAATGTACAGAAGCCATCTAGGCCTGGCTCCAAATAACCTTGATGGAGTTTAAGTCATAAGAGAAACTGAAGAAAACATGAATCTCATGCTGTTTTTTTCTGGGGTTAACATTAAAAAGTACAAGAAAATACTAATAGCAGTAATAATAAGTCCTCTGTTACTGACTAGGAAGTCTTTTGTCCCCCCCCCCCCACCAAGCATCTGTGAAACTCTGGCAAATGATTTATTAGCTCACAAATGGAATAAAATATTAGATCCTTGATAGCTATTGACAAAGATTAAAATTCACAAAGAGCAGACTTGACTCTAAGCCATTGCTTGGAGTTGAACTCAACTCATTTGCAGCTTGAGGCAATATCTAGTGAGCTGACGTGAGACCAGCCAATCCACAGTTGATCCAAAATGTGTGAAATCAGTATAGTTAAGTTTTTTTAGCCACTCAGTTTGGGGTAATTTTTATGCATAATTTTTTCTGCATTGGCTTACTGATAATGTAGAGGACAGCGATTCTTAGCATATCATTTCAAGATAGAATAATTCTAGTCTTAATGCAAGCCTCAAAATGTGTCTTGAGAAACATCCCAGAGGGGTTGTAAAAAGTTAACTTTACAGTCCTGACTTAGCCCTGGAACGCTTTTCTAAAGACAAAGACCACTTGGGCCCAGATAAACACTATGACCCTGCCTGAGTTGTTTCATCCCTTCCCTGGCCCTAGATAAACATTGTAACCATAAAGGAAATATATGGGTAGCTAAAGAGGGACATACAGAACAGAGTACAGAAAGTATAAATCATTGTGGTTGGGCTCATGACCAGAGCCTGACCTGATTACATGGCACAAGGAAAACAATGTGTGGCTAGGGCTACAACATTCCAATCTGTTACCATGGAAACCAAAAATGTATATAAGGTGGGAACAAAGGCAGGCCCACCCACATTCCTGACCTGCAAGTCCGGGTTGAGAGGTGACCCATCTAAATTAATAAAACTCTGTTCTGAATAGAGTCCTTTGTGGAATACAGTCCAATTTTTGCTGTTACAATAATAATGAATTATGCCACTTGTTATGGTAAAATTAGGCATAAAGTGTAGAAAAGGAATGGACACTGTAAAGATGGAAATTGTATGCTCTGAATATAAGCCCTGTGGATATTATGACTGTTATGAGATTTTTTTTTAATCATCTAGTTAACATATGCAAAAGACAATCCTGCTCATTGCTTGTTCACAAAGATTATAAGTTACTTTTAAACAGGCAACCCACTCAGGCCGCACTTCTGTCCTTTTCTCGGATAGAAGCTGTTTTTCCTTCATAGATATATTCTGCTCTTAACCTCTGTTGTTCTTAAAATTCACTTTCAATTTTAGAGAACATGAACTCGTCACAGATATCATTCAGGTTGGGAGTTTTTCTCCCCAATATCAATATAACTTCCAGCCCACTAGATGTCAGATGTGCCTGAATTCCAAAACACAAAGGAAGTTAAGAGTAGGAAAGTTTTATCTGGGAGTAAGAATAGCCCCTGAGAGCCAGGAGGGGCCCGAAGTGGACTGTCTGAAAGTATCATCACTGATACTCTAATCAGTTGTGATTAATAAAATAAATCATCTTTCATAGGCTGTTTGAGAAAAAAAGCTACAGGACTCAATCCCAACACCCATAGTTTACAGGAGGAGAAGTTTATTTTAGCTCTCCAAATAAATTATAGAAGTTTCAGTCCTTGCATCTTCAGCATCTTGTGGAACGACCGGTGGAGAGAGCTGCTCACCTCAGGATGCTGGTAAGCAGGGAGCGTGGAGGGGGAGCCAGGAACAGAGAGACCCACTCCTAGGTCACCCACGGCCCTCTTCCCACCAGATCCCACCTCCTACGCAAGTCAGCTAGGAATCCTCATAATCCACTCACCTTCCTAACAAGTCTTTCTGTGTAGTTCAGGCTGGTCTTGAACTGACCATGTAGCCAAGGCTGGCCTCGACCTCATGGCGATCCTCCTTCCTCTGTCTCCCAAATGGTGCATTACAGGCAGGAGCCATCATGCCCAACAGCTTGGAATGCTTCTATGGGGAATCTCACTATGCAGTTCAGGCTGCCCTTGAACTCACTTTGTAGCCCAGGCTGGTCTCAAACTTGCAATGATCCTCCTGTTTCAGCCTCCCAAGTGCTGGGATTACAGGTGTGCACCACCATGCCCGACCGGATAATTGATTTTTGACAAGTGCTCCAAGACAATTCAACAGGGGAAGAATTGCCTTATTAAAAAATGATGCTAGAACAACTAGGTGTCTACTTACCAAATAATAATAACATACCATATGTAGAAGTTAACCTAAAGCAGGGATTGGTGGCACACAGTTGTAAATCAAGCTACTTGGGAGGCTAAGGCACGAGAATCACAAGTTTGAAACCTGCTTGGCCAATTTTGTGAAACCCTGACTCAAAATAAGAAAAATATGTAAAAAGGCCTGGGGAAAATGGCTCAGTGAGAAGGCCCTGGGTTCAATCTCCAATACCTAAAATAAAATAAAATGGGCTGGGGATGTGGCTCACTGGGACAGTCCTTGCCAAGTGCTTCAGGTGCTGGGTTCAATCCCCAGCACTAAAAAAAAATATATATATATATATATATATAGATAGATAGATAGATAGATAGATAGATATATGTAGAAAGAGAGAGATATGTAGATATATATATATGTACAGAGAGAGAGAGGGAGGGAGAGAGAGAGATAGATGATATAGATATAGATATACTCTTGAAGTAAGAACTATAAAAATCACAAATCACAATTTTTACATTAAGTTTTAAATTTTGATCAGCACATGTTTGCAGTAATGATTATGACATTCCTTGTAAGGTGCTGGTGTGTGCAAATTCACATCTTTTTTGTTTTTGTTTTTGGCATTTTGAGACTCTGTCTCACTATGCAGTTCAGGCTGGCCTTGAGTTCATTTTGTAGCCCAGGCTGGTCTTGAACTCACTACTATCATCCTGCCTCAGCCTCTGGAGTGCAGGGATTACAGGCGTGCACCACCACATCTGCTTTAAATTCACATTTTAATTCTTTTTTAACTTTCTCCCCCTCCCTCTTTAAACCTCCATCTGGGTCCCTTTCCCTTTTGCAAAAGAGGTATCTCCCTATTTCCTATTATCTATCTTTTATTCTGTTCTTTATTTACATTTTGTGTTTCTCATGTGAGAGAAGCTATACAATATTTAAGATTGTGTGCCTTTATTTAACTTAGTATGATGGTCTCAAGATACATCTGTTTTCCTATAAATGACTCAAATTTATCTTTTTTATGGCAGAGTAATACTCCATTGTGTACAAATATCATATTTTCTTTATCCATTCATCTGTTGATGGACATATAGGCCACTTTTAAAATTTAACTAGTATGAGTTGTGTTGCTATAAACATGGAAATCAGCATATAGATTCCTAAAAATAAAAATTCCATTCAACTTAGCTACTCCTCTTTTAGGTATCTTTCTAAAAGTGTTAAAGACTTCATAAAACAACAAATCATATTCTTTTTTAAAAACTCTATTCTTTTTTTAAAAAGGAAAGTTAATTAAAAATGGTCAAAGATCTATCAGAGCTAAAAGTACAAAACTCTTTTAACAAAACAGATATAAATATGTCTTTGTGACCTCAGAATAGGCAATGGTTTTTAGGTATGATACAAAAAAAGCACAAACAACAAAATCTTAAAACTTAATGATTTCATCAATATTAAAAATTTTTGTGTTTCAAAGGACATCATCAAGAAACTGAAAACAGAATTCATAGAATAAATCTAGACGGTACAGTGGACGTTGTGAAAGAGAAGGAAACTTCAAAAGGAATGAACAACTGGGATGAGGGAACAGAGAAAAGAAAGAAGGGGAAAGATATATATATGTATACACAGGATAGCTAACATAGTGGTACTACTGACTTTTATTGCTCTATTGAGAGGAACAGTTAATGTTTAAGTGTATGATCAGTATTACATGTCTATATTTTTTATGTGAGTATTCAAATTGAAGATATCAGTATGTAATACAACAATCATTGTTAATTTCCTATCACTTTGTCTGAGATTCTGTATTGCTTGTGCTCTTCTTGTGTTATTTTCTAAATGTACTTGTGTTCATTAAGATGTTTTGTTCTTCTATCTTTAAAATAAAAAAAAATAGTAAGGAAATGTGCTAACAACTTGCACATGCCTAAGGACAAGCTAAAAACTCTTTGCAACTCTTTTATCTGATAAAGAGCTTATATCTGGAATATGTAAAGAACTATTACAAATCATTAATAAAGACATGATTTTAAAATAGGCAAAAAATTATGTTCATATTCTTTGTTATTTTTACATGAAATAAAAACTTCTACAGGTTGTGATAAAGATGCTGAGATGAATTGTGTTGAAAATTCAAAGTCTATATTTCTCAAACACATATAAATCCTAAAATATAGAATTAATTGTAAAAATGCTGATACTAAGTTTAATACAGTAAGGCTTAAGAGGAAAATTAACAAGAATACAAATGATTAAGGAAGCTTTCTAGAACAAAGGGTCTAATTCATCAGACAAGATGTTTTCTACATGATATTCAGTCAAAATTATCATTGGAAAGAGTTCTTGGACCTTTTTTGCTTTAGCACCCATGATCATAAGACACAAATATAGTATGTTTCAATATTCAAGCATAATCTTCAAATAATTAGATAGCAAAAGTCTCCCTTTTAGGGTAACTTACTTGAGTAAATCTTTTTGTTTTGTTTTTGAGGTAGGTCTCGCTGTGTAGCCCAGGCTAGCCTTGAACTCATAGGGATCATCCTACCTCAGCCTCCCAAGTGCTGGGATTACAGGCGTGCACCACCATGCCTGGCTAGGGTAATTTACTTGACATATTTACTGCTTGACTCAAATATTTTTGACTAATGGGACAATTTTGTTACCTGCAATGAATTTATCAATTGATAATAGAAGTATTATGTGAACATCATCCAGGAAAAATAAGAAATTGGAGTTATCACTATTTTTGTTTATTTTTATTTCTATTTTAATGAGAATAAAAAATAACGAAATAACTGCAACATAGACAAAAACAAAACAAGAACAATAAAAATGATACAGGGTTTCAAAACAAAATGATAGAAATTCACAGTGGTTGTTATATTACATATTGCTGGGAGCTATTTTTCATAACTATATCTTTTGTGTGAATCTTCCTATTAAAATTAATGCATCATTTGCAGTCCTCTATAAGCTCTTTTGTCTTAGCATTTCTAAACTCAATTTTACAACTGTTATGGCTACATATACACATTATGAATAAAAGGCTTGCTTATTCTTCAGTTATTTCACTACTTAAGGAACTCAAATAATGGTTATCATCTCAAGACATTACAAAATAATATATATTTTTGGTTATGCAAGACATTCTGCTCATAAATGAAGTGGTAAACATAAGGTCAATTGAGGATACTTTGTAGACAATGGCTTAGTCTAAGATATACCAAGGCTGGAGTAGTAATGTGCCCATGGAGTAGTTTTTGAGCACCTGAAAAGCCTGGTAGTACAGGATGTTTTTAAAAGACTGAATATTGACATTATCTAGTAACTTGACCTCATTTCACTAGTTGAAGTAAATTAAGTAAGGGAGTCTGGAGCCTCCAATTGGATTGCTCAAAGTTACAGAAATTTGTTGAGGGGCTTTCCAACTCAGCTTCCTTCTTCTGGTCATTGCCCTTCTCTCAATCAAACTGGTATATTTTCTGCATCATCATATTAAGTCCCAAGGACACACAGACAAACAGGATATTGACCTTGCCCTTGTAGAACTCAAGATCTAATTGAATGACAGATGTGTAAACATTTAAAGCCGTATCAGACAGTGACTCACTACAAAGGTTACACATCGAAAGGAAATATTATGCCCTAGTGATGCACACTTAATGGGACATGGACCACTGCTCCCACTCCATAGGAAATAACATTAAATAGTGTAAGGGGGGGGTGGAAATTTTTTTAAGTAGCTTTAACCTTGAAAGGTTTTGCCTTCAGTTATGAACCAAGACAGAAATGAGAAAAGGTACAATCCATTAACACACAACTGAAACAGAAAAATTTTAGATTGCTAACACACATCTTGTTCTTTTCTCTCTGTATCTGTCTCCCTTCTCACTCTCTCTCTGTATATGTGTTTATTACCCCAGAATAAACAGGAATTTATTAATTTCTATATTTCATATTTAAGTTTTCATGTGGAATATGAGAAAAAATATATATATTCTGTTTCTCTAGAGAACACTGATTAATACATCCAATATATTCTGGGATATATAAATGACAATGCTAGACAATAATCTCAACATGTATTTTGATATATTGTACAAACTTTTGAAATAAATTGAATGATGTTATATAAATAATAAATATTTACTGATGTATAAGTCCAAAATCTTACCCACTAGTTGTGTTATGTGACATAGTGCTGTAGTTTGGATCTGGGAAATCTCCCAAAGCCCATATGCGAATGGCACTTTCTCCAGCCTGTGGCACCTTTGAAAGGTGGTGAGGTCTAGCAAAAGAAAGAAGTTAGGTCATTGAAGGTCTTCCCTTGAAAAGGATATTGAGATTCCATCTCTCTTTCTGTCTCTCTGTCTCTTTCTATCTCTCTCTATCTCTATCTCTCTCTCTTTGTCTCTGTCTCTGTCCTTATCTCTACCTTTCTATCTCTATCTCTCTATCTCTATCATCTATCTCTATCTCTACCTTTTTCTTTTGTTCTTTCTTTTTGCCTCCTGGCCATCATGAGATAAGTTAGCTTTACTTTGTCACATACTCATCTTCATCCCCATAATGTACTGCCTTGTCCAAAGACAACAGGGCAAGTGCCCATGGACTGAAGCCAGGAGCCAAAATGAAACTTCCCTTTTTCAAAATTTATTTTCTTAGGTGTTATGTTACAGTCACAAAAGGCTGACTAATATAATAATAAAAATTCTCTTAGTCTCACATTCATGGTATATATATAAACATGCCATCTGCTAATATAATCTATTGAAGAAACAATGTATTTCACAAACACATCCACAAATTTAGAAAAGAGAGCATGTATGTCTATCATTTAAACAGAAACACTATTTGTTACTGAGGTATTGTGAGTTTTAGATTAGACTATGTAAATCCCTTGTCATAAGACAGCTCATTAAGGTGATTGTGTGCCTTACCCAGCAGAAGCTCTTATTTTTAAGGGTGTAACTGTCTAATTATTTATAAAGCAATGCTAGTAAAAGTAAGAGCAATTGCACTTTTGAAGAAAAGAGTCATTTTCTTGTGAAACAAGGATGAATCAAGCACAGTCATGGCTTAATATAAAATGTTATTCTTCAGAAACAAAAGTTTGTTGGTAAATAAAAAACCACAATTACATGCCCATTGTAGTTTAAACTATAGCACTTCTTTAGATTTTAAAATAGGTTAGTCATAATCTGAAAAAGGCATCTGTATAAATTTTATTATTGCGTATTTGTTATGTAGAATAGTGGAATTCATTTTGCTGCATTTGTATATGCAGATAACATTTAATAATAATTATCACTTTTAAAATCTTCCCACATGTGCATTTTGACGTATGGAATTCACATTTTTTCTAATACTGTAAGTGGTGTACTTTGCTTCACCATAAGTACAAATTATGTCATTGTTATATGGGAATTAAATTGTTTACTGTAGGTGCATATTCTGTCAATTAGCCTTCACTTTTATATTTTTATAATTGTTCACTTCAATGATTTCATAGCCAGCTCTCTAAACATGTGACATAATATAGTCTCTTACCTTATAGGAGATAAATCTATTATCACATAATTTGCCTTAAGTTATTGTCCAGAATTTTCAAAACAGTGTTGAAAACAGTGAAAACTGGCAATTTTAAATTGTTCCTTAACATCGACTCCCCAAGACTTCACTACTTAAAAATGCTTATTACATTTTGTATGTGTATATTGGAATCCTAGCTTGTTGAGATTTTTCATGTTGGATGGAATTTGTATTCTACCACATTATCTTTATGGTCAATTTATATGAACTTAAGTTTGCTTTCTTATTTTGCCTGTTGCTATGCTATGTTAATAATCTTCACAGTGATAAATTATTTACTAAACTGTACTAAAATCTACCTACTTGTTGCTTATTATGTTCTAATAAAATAATTAATTAAAATTTTCACACTTAATTTTTTACCATAAATATTTTATTGAAGTTGTTAGTTTTGGAGTCATCACCTGTTGCTACAGAAATACAAGTGGTAATGAATTCTTTTTCCTTACCTTCCATTAATTTACTCATTGGCTGCAGGTCTATGGCTCCACTCTGCTGTCTTCACCATCCTGGAAACCAAGCTGTGAGAGTTTTGGAGCTCATTAGAAGTAAATAAACAGAAGATCTGTTGAAATTCACAAATATATTTTCATCTTTCCCTGGGAAGTATTATACAAAGTCATAATTACTCACATGTTATTGATCAAACTGGTTGTATAATTTACAGTGACGTTAATGAGTTAAGGAATGATATTTTTCCCACAGAGAGACACTGCACATCATATGACAACAGGCATAGAAAACACAGCACTAAGTACTCTACAAGAAAGACACAATTTGCAGTATGAGGGCTGAAACAAAAGCCAAATATCATGTCATCTAGGAACAAGTGATTCAGGTGATTCAAATTTTGGTTACTCTGTGCATGTTAGAAAGTAGCACAAGTATTGACTTTAGCGTTATGTATAAATTTGAGCAAGTAGGCAATTTGAAAATGTAGGATTCACAAATATGGCAGATTGACAATGCACATATATTGAGCTCTGATTCTATTTTGGTTGTATTTTAGAATTATGTACTTTTAAAATTTTATTGTACTATTTGCATATTTTATTAAAATTATTTCGATTTAATTTTATCTTCAACTGATTTTCTTATTTCCTGCTAATCATAATTTGTTTATTTTGTACATCACTTTGGCACAGGCCATGTTGCCAAATATTTGTTTATATGGATACTATTCTTTCTCAGCCCTTTATTTCTGAGACTGTTTTTCTCTTGCTGTCCACCATAAATAACAACGTGGAGACATATGGAGTTTGTGAGTCACAAAATTGTTTTCTCATGTCTATTGTTCTAAAGAAGCTTGAGGCTACCTTTTTTCTGTTCCTTTCTGAGGAAGTGTATTTTCTTATTTAAATTTGAAGGATGTTTTTCCTTAACTGAAACTTTCAAGAGACTCTGGTTTCACCTTTTAATTTCTTTTCCTCATTTTATTGCTATTTACTGATACCCCTCAATGCACAGGCTAAACTACTGAGAATTTGAACAAATTTTTAAATGTACTTTTGATTTTTGTTTCCGTTCCACTTAGTTGGCTACATTTAAAGTTCCAGTGTCTCTACTTCTTGTTTAAATTCCTCCAGAATAATTTTCTTCAGAATTGTAACATATATGCACTTCTCTTATGCTGTAGAATTTTGTTACACACATAATTAGAAAGAATTCTACTTATGAATGCAAGTCTTCTATGGTATTCCCAGAGATTGTAGATAAAAGTTACTTTTGGTGAGTGGAGTACTAGCATTCAGCCCAGGACAACATTCCTACTAGGCAAGTGTTCTAGTACTGTGCTATACTCCCAGTCCATTTACTTTGTATTTCAAGACAGTGTCTACCTAATTTGCACAGGGTGGTCTTGGAAGTCTGGTCCTACAGTCTCAGCCTGGAGAACATCTGATCCTCTGTCTCAGAATACAGTAGAGAGAATTACAGTCATGTACCACCACTCCTAGAATGAGGGTAAAACTGTATTTTTCCCTGAAACAGAAGTAGTGATTCCATCCCAATTATAGAAAGAAAACAGGAGAATACTTGATTATTTGTTTCTGTATTTTATGCTTTCTCTCATTCATGAGATTTGGGAATATATTACTTCCTGGAACTCTGATGGCATTTATGATCAACATCACCACATTCAGGAGAAGAGCAAAGCATAAGAGGGCAGATACAAAAAGAAGTAGTGCTTCCTTATTGGTTGGACCAGGAAGGCTGGAGGAGCAACAGTGAGTAACTGGTTAATATTTTCTTCTGTCTTTTCTGCTGCCCCTAAATTTCTTTGCAACAAGCCACATAGACCAATTACTTTTAGAAAAACATTTTATTTACCCTTGAATATATAACACTCTATCAGTGAATAAGAGATGCATTAAAGATATCATGAACCGATTCACCTTGTTTCTCCTAATGTTTCGGATGTTACTTTTATAGGGAGCAAGAGCGTCATAGTCTGATCTTCTGGGAAAAAACATCTTCATGTTGTAATAGAAAAATAATACTTAGTCTTCAATTTATAACAGAAATATTGGCATTCAAATCCAATTACATTTCTAATAATGCCATGTTTGGAGGAAATATAGAGCCAGAATATAGAATAAGATCTTATAAAAATAATGTATTTTCATAAACTAGAAACCTTAACAAGCTTTTCCTTCAGTCTTATAAACAGCCCAGATGCCCATCAACTGATGAATGGATAAAGAAGATGTGGAACTTTTTTATACAATGCAGTAACACTCAACCATAAAGAAGGATAAACTTGAGACATTTCTAGGTACGTGGGTGCACCTTGAGACCATACACTTAAGCAAAATAAGTAGGGCAACCATGTATAAATATCACATTGTTTCTCTGGTGTGAGAAATCTAAAGTGTAAATAAAGACCAAATTGTTTAATAGATATTGTGAAATAGGAAAAAAATTGTTCCAATGGGAAGGGAAACAAAGGAGGAGGAAAAGGGAAAGGAAGGAAGGGAAAAGAAAAAAAAAACAAGAAAAGAAGGAAAAAATGGAAACAAATCTTTTGTAAATGAGGGGGGAAAGGGGCTGAGGGGAGTAGAATGGGAAAAAATAATTCAAGATATATCATGTGCAATTACAAATATCCTATGATGAATGTGATCATTATGTATACCTAAAATGTACCAATAAACTTAATTAATTTTTAAAAATAAATAAAACATACCAATAAATATAATTAATTAATATAAAAAAGAAGCTTTTCCATGCCATGCTCAAATGCTACCTATTTTCCTGGCAGATTCTCTTCCCTATGAGAAAGAGAATACATCAAAAAAGAAGAGTACATCAAAAAAGTTGTCCTTACTTCTTCACCATCTCCAGCATTATCAATAACATGACAAAAGTCCCCTTGCATTTCACTTAAGTGAAATCCCTACCAGATTTTGACACTAATTAGCTCCTCTTCTTAGTTCTTGAAGTTTTTATGTGTTTGTTTCTCTTTCCTTTGTGGGGTTTCTCTAGCTCTTTTAATTATAAATCAGAATAGAGTAAAATGATAGCCTATTATTTCAATTTTAACTTTTACATTTCCCTCTTTATGTTTCCATATAAAGGAAAAAAAAATTCTACTCTGGTATTCAGTAGTGTGGGAAGAACACTTCAATTATCTCTCTATGCTCTCCCCATCCTCTTTCTTAGGACAGAGATAATGAGCGGGGGGATGTGGAAGAAGTTACTTATCCTACAGGGAAATTGTTGACTTGAAATTGAGCCCGCCCAGAATGTACTCTTCCTCTGCAGCTGCATTGTATATCTGGGCCCATAAAGTGTATTCTCTGGTCTTCTCCTTACTATGTAGTAAGTTTAACAGATAAACTCTTCCTTGGAATCGAGTAGCTTAGATTTGGGGGATCTGTTTCAACCTAGTGATGATATACTATTGAAACGAATGGTTACATATCCGAAGCTATTTTGCTGTTTTTCTTTCTTGGAATTGTACATTTTGTTGTGGCTGCAAATCTAAGCAATGCTCCAGTAAAGGTATTAATAGATCATAAAATTCCTGCATTAGTAATATATGTGTCAATTAATTTCAGACTTGGGAAAGATAAGGAAATTTCCAAGTATGAGTCTCCTAAGCTCCATATGTTGATACATGATCAAAGAACTTAGAGAAAGAGAAGAAGGCTGGCAGGGGGGGAGCAATTAATTAGTATGAGTAAAGGTCCAAGCTTTCTAGGATAACTAAGCAGAGGTTTTAAGCTGTGAAGCAACTGTCAGTAATTTTGTACTTTACCTTCAGGAATAACCAATCTGAAGGGAGATTGTCAGAATAAAGACAAATTTCATTTAGTAGATAAAAATAATAAGACCCCATGGAAACCACTAGATTTCTGAAAATAAATCCAAGAACTATAGAACTAAGGGAAATGTTAGAAAAGACACTAAAGTATAAAATATTATTGATCAAAATCATACCACAAAATTTTCCAGATCTAAGGAAACAATTTAATAGGACCTCAAACAGCCAAGGGTAGAAAAGAACCTCTCCACAGCACATTATAGTTAAAATCTGAGAAATTTTGTACAAAAGGAATACTACAAGCTGTTAGAGAAAACATCAAATAACCTATGAAGATAAGCATTGCAGAAATACAACAGTTTTTTCAACACAAAACCTAAAAGTAAGGAGAATTTCAGGCAAAGCTTTGCAAGCCATATGGACAACCCAGATTACTATATCCTACAAAATCATCCTTCAAAATTGATGGATACATGGAAATATTCCACAACAATGAAAAAAACCCTAAAAAATTCATGGCAACCGAGCTAGAACTATAGTGTGTACTTTAAAAATATCCTAAACAGAGACAATGAGGCCAACATCACCAGAAAGCCCAAAGGAAGGAAACTTTCTAACTGGGAGAGTGGTTATATGAATGGAAAACATGAAGGAATCAGTACAGGGAAAACAATACAATGAAATGATTCAATAAATGCCTTAGAATGATAATACTCAGTGCCAATGTTTTTAAGTACTCAATCAAAAAACACAACCTGGAAGATTGGATTTTAAAAAGCAAAACCAGTCATATGAGGTCAGGAAGAGACACTTCATCTACCAAAAAAAAAAAAAAAAAAAAGACTCAAGGGGAAAAAATGGAAGACAAACTGCATGCAACCAGAGCATGAAAGCAAATAGCAGTAATTATCTTATTTTCAGACAAGTGAACTTCAAGCCAAAACTGAACAGAGAGATAAATAAGTTCACTATATACTAGTAAAGTGAACAGTTCAATAGGAAGAGATGCTAATTTAAGTATGTATGCACCAAATGATGTCACAACCAACTTGATAAAACAAAACTATTATATGTATATAATAGATATATATCATATATATGATATATATATATCATATATATGATTTCAATACCATGCTCTTACAAATAAAGAGGTCAAACACAAAAAAAATCAAGAAAGAAATGTCAGAGGTGAATCACACCATTAAAAAATGGAATTAATTACAGAGTATTTCATCCAACAACAATATAATACACATTTCTATCTACAGCACATGGAACTATCTCCAAAATAGACCATATGTTAAGCCACAAAACATCCCATCCACAAAACATCATGTAAACACATGAAAATAATTACTTCCATAACATTATTCCCCTAAAAATGAAACTGGAAATCAGCACCCAAAGAAACTATAGAAATTATAGAAGCACATCAAAAGTAAACACCCTTTTGAATAATGAATGAGTTACAGAAAACAAAGCACAAAATAACAAAACCACTGGGGCACACTGAAAGCAGTTCTAAGAGAAATGATCATAGCTACGAATTTTAAAAAGTAAAAAGAGAGAAATCCCATATAAATAACCTAATGATGTGTCTCATGATTCTAGAAATATAATATCACTCTAAATCCAAAATTTGTAGAATGAAAGAAACTATAAAGACCAGAGCAGAAATTAGTGAAATTGAGACCACAAAAAACAATACAAATGATTAACAAATAAAAAATTTAGTTCCATGAAAAAATAAACAAGATTCATAAAACATAGTCAAACTTAATAAAAGAAGAGACAAAAAAAGAATCCTATCAATACTATTTAAAATGAAAAAGTGAAATTACAAAAAACACTATCAAAATCCAGAGGACTATAGCTACTTCAAAACTTATAATCCAATAAATGGGAGAATATAGAAGAAATAGTTAAATTACTAAACAAATAAGAAATAACAAAACTGAACCAAGAAGATATAAAATCTCTGAACACACCAATAATAGAGAGCAAATAGAGGCAATAATAAAAATCTTACCAACTAATAAAAGCACAGAATGCAGTGAATTCCCCAATAAATTTATCAGGCATACAGGGAAGAATTTCATTCATAGAATAGAAAACAGAAACACTGCCAAATGCATTTGGGCGGTGGGGAGGCTGAGAGTACATTCTTCCTTTTTTCAATGTTTTTACTTTTGATTACTACATGTTTACAGTATATAATGATAACGTCCTTTGAAGGAAATTTATATATATAACTCATTTCAATTTTTTATCCTCTCCTCACTCTTACTTCTCCCATCCCTCCATATCTTCATCCCCCTTCCATATGCAAAAGTTCTATCTCCTTACATCCTTTTATCTATCTTTTATATTGCTCTTTATATTTTGGTTTTCTCAGAAAAGAGAAAACATATGATATTTAAGCTTGTGTGTCTGGTTTATTTCACTTAAACTTTGTGGTCACAAGATGTATTCATTTTCCTATAAATGACTTGTTTATTCTTTATTGCAGAGCAATATTCCATTAATATCACATTTTGTTCATTCATCTGTCAATGGATCAATACACTACTTCCAATATTTACCTGTTATGAATTGTGTTGCTATAAATATAAGTATGCACATATTACTGTAATATGTTGCATTTAACTCTTAGGGGAAAATGCCTAGGAGAATAGCTGGGTTAAAACAAAATTCTATTTTTAGAATTTTAGCCTTCTTTTTTTGAGACAGGCCCTCACTAAGTAGTTCAGGCTAGCAGTTTTGAATTCATTGTGTAGCCCAGGCTGACCTCCAACTCCCAGCAACTCTCCTGCCTCAGACTCCTGAGTTCTGGATTATAGGCATGCTTCACCATGTTTGCCTCTATTTTTAGATTTTTAAAGAATCTTTTTACTGATTTCCATAGTGGTTTTACTAGTTTACATTCCCACAAACAATGAATAAGAGTTCCTTTAACCCTGTAGCTGTGCCATCATTTTTTATCATTTGATTTCTTGTCAAGCGACATTCTTTCTGGAGTGTGAGGGAAACTCAGTGTTATTTTTAGTGTGAATTACTCTATGGGCCAAAGATGTTGAACATGTTTTTCATGGTCAGTTCTACTTCTTGTGAGAATTATCTATTAATATTACTTTACATTTTTTGAATGGGTCCTTTATTGGGGGGTTGAGATCTTTGTATTTTGTAGATACTTTTTCTCATTCTGTAGGTTGTCTCTACTCCATTGATTCTTTCCTTTGCTGTGTAGAAACTTTTTAATTTGATAAGATTCCACTTGTTGCTTCTTGATATTATTTCCTATGCATCACTAAATTCTGTTCAGGAAGTCCTGGGCAATACCTAGGTCTTTGAGATTTTTACTTATTTCATCTTCCAGCAGGATAAATTCTTTTGTTTTAACATTTAGATCTTTGATGCATTTTGATTTTTGTTTAGTATATGGTGAGACATATGGGTTTAAGCTGAATATTCTGTATGCGGATATCTAACTCTAGCAGCACCATTTATTGAGGAGGTTATGTTTCCTGTAATGTAAGATTTTTTGCATGTTTGGCAAAGATCAGCTAGTTGAATGTGCCTGGGATTGATTCTCTATTCTGTATTATGTTCCAGTGATGCATGTCTGTTTTTGTTTCAGTACCATATTGTTTTTAATCACTGCGGCTTTGCAATATAGCTTGAAATCTGGTGTTTGATGCCTCTTGATTTACTCTTATCACCCAGGATTGTTTTTGTTATTTTGGGTCTCTTCTTCTATATAAACTTTAGGATTGCTTTCTCTGGTTCTGTGAAAAATGCTTTTGGAATATTAATTAAGACTATATAAAATCTGTGTAGTACTTTTGGAAGTATTGCTATTTTGACAATAATGGTTCTGCATATCCAGGACAGGGGATAACTTTCCATTTTCTAATTTCCTCTTTAATCTCCTTTTATGAGTACTATAGCTTTTATTGTAGATCTTCCACTTCCTTCATTAAGTTAATAATTATTTCATTTTCCTTGATGCTATTGTGAATAGTATTGCTTTTCTCATTTCTTTCGCAGTGAGTTTATTTTTTGGTGTAAAGGCATGCTATTGATTTTTATATTGATTGTGTACCCTGCTAAAATTCTAAATTTGGTCATTATTCTAGGTGTATCTTGGTATAATTTTTGGATCATCTCATCTACAAATAATGATAATTTGATTTCTTCCTTTCTTATACATAACCCTTTTATGTTTATCTTTTGTCTGATTGCTCTGTCTGATATTTAGAGTATTATATTGAATAAGACTGATGATATTAGAAATTCTTAAGAATTTTATCTACTTAACACTACAGCAGATTTTTCCTTTATAATATGTAGGTCTTTGGTCCACTTTGATTTTATTTTAATACATGGTGGAAATGTGCATTTAGATTCAATCTTCTGTATGATGCAATCATTTTCCTAGCAACACTGCTGAAGAGGTTATCATTGTGTGTTTTTGGCCCCCTCTTCTCTGTTCCATTGCTCTGCACATCTGTTTTTGTGCCAGCACTATACTGTTTTTATCACTGCAGATTTGTAATGTATCTTAAAATCCAGGTTTGTGAGGTCTCCTGCTTTGCCCTTGTTGTCCAGGATTATTTTTGCTCTTATGTTTCTTTATAAATTTTAAGATTTTTTTTCTACATCTGTGTGAAATCCTGTTGATAGTTTAATTGGGACTGTGCTAAATTTGTGTATCAGTATTTGAAGTATGGCTCTTTTCAGTGCTGATACTGCCTATACAAAACTAGGGGATATCTTTCCATTTTCTGCTATCCTCTTTGATATTCTTTTTCAGAGTATTATAGTATTTACTATGGAGGTCATTCACTGCCTTCATTATTCCACTTCCTAAGTACTTCTTTACACTTTAATGAATAGTATTTTTTTCATAATTTCTTTCTCAGTGCACTCACTGATGCTGTCCAATAATGTTATTTTTTTGTGTGTTGATTTTTTATCCTGCCACATTGTTGAATTTGTCTATTAATTCTAAGAATGTGCTGGTAGAATAGTTTGAGTCTTCTGTGTAGAGGGTTATGTCATTTGTAAAGTATGATAATTGGATTTCTTCCTTTCCTAACTGCATCCCTTTTATTTCTTTCTCCTGATTGATTACTCTGTCTAACATTTTGAGCAATATATTGAAGAAGCATGATTGTATCAGACATCGTGGTCATGTTGCTGATTTTAGAGGGAAAGCTTTTTGTTGTTCCACATTTTATATGATCTTGGGAGTAAGTTTGTATAAATACCTTTCATTAGATTGAGATAAGACCCTTCTATACATTTTTTCATGAGGGTTTTATCAAGAATGTAATTAGATTTCTTCACAGGCTTTTTCTGTGTCTATTGAGATGACAATGTAATTTTTGTCCTTCCTTTCTCATACTGTTAATATTGATTTGCATATGCTGAAATATCATCCTTACATCCTTACATCCTTGGGATGAAACCTACTTGGTCAGGATATATGTTATTTTCGATGGTTTGTTGCATTGCTTGCCAGTAATTTGTTGAGGAATTTATCTATGTTTATTAAATATATTTCCCTGTACTTGTCTCCATTGCTTGAAGATTTGTCTGCTTTTCAGATCAAGGTAATGTGGGTTAAGGGCTTGGATCCGTCTTTTCCACAGGATTTTTATCACCAGTGGATGTTGGATTTTTCCAAAGGCTTTTCCTGTCAGTTTTATTTAATCTTTCAAAGAACCAACTTTCAATTCATTGATTCTTTATACTGTTTTTTTTCTCCAATGCATTAATTTCTGCTCTGATCTTTTAATTTCCTCCCTCGTAAGAGCTTTGGGCTTAGTCTTCTGTTCTTTTCCTAGGAGTTTGAGGTTCACCATTAAGTTGTTTATTTATACTTGCTCTGTGTTCCTGATATAGGTATTCACTGCTATAAATTTTCCTCTTAGGATTGCTTTCATTGTGTCCCGTGAATTCCCATATGTTGTACTACCATTGACATTTAATGGTAGAAACTAGTTTCTTCATCAATTTTATCTGTGACCCATTCGTTGTTCAGGAGGGTGATATTTAATTTCCATGTTTTTTTTTGGTTTTTTTTTTTTTGGTTTTTCTCCGGTACCGGGAACCGAACTCACGACCTTGCGCTTGCCAGGCAGGCGCTTTGCCGCTGAGCTAAATCCCCAGCCCTAATTTCCATGTTTTGATGGAGCTATTTTGGTTTCTTTTGCCATTGATTTCCAATTTCATTGCACAATGGTCTGATACTATTCATAAATAATTATAATGCCTTTACATTTACTTAAGCATGTTCCATGAGCTAGTATGTGGTCTGTTTTGGAGAATATCCTATGTGCTGGTGATGTTGTGGGGTGGAATACTCTGTAGACATCTCCTAAGTCTATTTGCTCAAAAATTTGGTTCAGCTCTAATATTTCATTATTGATTTTTTGTCTTGTGATCTGTCTTTTTGTGATAGTTTGATATTGAGAATCTCCCAATAAAATTTTATTAGTGTTTAGTTGATTTTTCATGCCCATTAATATTTGCTTTATATTGTTCCCTACACTGGTATTTGTTGTGTATGTATTTATGATTATTACCTCTTCCTCTTTGATTTTTCCCTTTAGAAGAATATAGTGACCTTCTTTATCTCTCTTAATCAGTCTTAACTTGAAATTCACTTCATCTAAAATTCACTTTATCAAACAAAATATCTACTCCTGCTTTTTCCTGTGTTCCTGTCACATGGAATATTGTATTTTATCCTTTGACTTTCAGTCTATGAATTTCTTTCTAAATTAAATGTGTTTCTAATGTGCAGCATATTGTTGGATCTTGCTTGTCAGTCTATTCTGCTAATTTGTGTCTTTTGATCGGTGAATGGCGAACATAAACACTGATGGATATAACTGATCTGTATTGAATTATCTTCTTGTGTTATTTTCCTGTTGTTGGCTCCCTCCGTTTTTACTCCCTCTGTTTAAATGTTTGCCTTGCCTGATAGATTCCTTCTGTTGTGGTTCATGAAGTTGTAGTCCTTGTTATCTCTTTCTAGAATGTCCTTCAAAACACTTTGGAGTGCTGGTTTGGTAGTCATAAATTTCCTTAGGCATTCCTTGTCATGGAAGCATCTCATTTCTCCATCAATTTGGAAAGATAGTTTAAGGGGTACATCAATCTGAGTTGAAGTTTGTTTTCTTTTAGAATTTGAAACACTTGACTCCAAGATCTCCTTGACTTGATGGTCTGTGCTGAGAAGTCTGCTGTGATTCTTTTTTGGGGGGGGAGAAGGGGATTATTTTATTTTAGATGTGATTCTAATGGGTTTGCCTTTATAAGTGGTTTGTTTCTTTTCCCTCACAGTTTTTAAGATTCTATTCTTGTGTTGAATTTCGGGAATCTTGAGTATGATATGCCTAGCTGTAGTTTTTTGATCATGGCTAATTAGTGTTCTATATGCCTCACTTACTATATGGCAAATTCTTTTTCTCTATCAGGGAAGTTTTCTTCCATGATGTCTGTTAACAGTTTTTTATGTCATTTAAGCCATCTCCTGCTTTTTCACGGACTCTACTCAATCTTAAAGTATTCTTCTTGGCCTCATCTAACAGATGCTGGATTGATTTCTCATGGGCTTTTGCTATTTTTAGGAAATCTTTCTTTTCATGTTTGCTAACCATAAGCCTGTCTTCTACATCTTAGACTCTGTCTTAACATTGACTTAATCTGATGCTCATACTTGCAATGGAATTTTTATTCTCCTTGATGTCTGCTTGAGTCTACCTTATGGATTCCAATTCTTTCCTAGGTTGATTATTCATGGCTTCCATAATTTTCTTCAGCTCCTCTATATTTTAGTCTGTTTGTACTATAGAGGCCCTAAGCAGGGTTTTCATTGTGGACACCATCTCTGCAGTTATCTGAGAAATTATTACTGATTTGATTCTTTCTAGAGCCTCATTCAATTGCTTTGTTGTTACCACTTCAGAGAGGCCAGGTAGGTAGCTTTCAAATTGTCCCACCTCATCGCCCACCTGCATTTGCCTTTGGTGAAGTGGATGCCTGGAGTTGCATCTTGTTTGAGTGTCTTTTCATTTTCTTTTCTTTTTTTTTTTGTTTAATTCCTGGCCTAATGCTTGTAAATTGCCTATGGTAGGTTGCTTTATTGCTGGTATTTAGAACCCTTAGGAAATGACTACTTCTGTAAGACATTTTCCAGGTGCAGCTTGTTTTTGGGTTTTGATGCTTTTGCAGGATCCTTCATTTCCAATTAGTTGGGGATGAGAAGTTGCTGCCTAGTTGCTCCAGCGCCTGGTTTTTGGCACTATGCCACAGTATTTTCTACGACCCTTAGTCATTCTGTCTTGGAATATCAGAAAGAATAGATGTTTAGAGCAATTACGTCCCATTTAGCTAAACTGGTACCATCAGCAATAACAAAAGCAACAATTATAGCCTATAAAATGACAAACTGAGGCAATCATTCATTTGCTACCTTTAATCCTATGAAGTAGATTTGCAGTTGTATAGCAAAATCTAAGACAGACCAGAAAATTACATCAGTATGTAATACCTTAGTATGTCAGTTTTACCACTAGTGGTTAAAATTTAAAAGGGGTTAAGGAAAAAATAGAGAGGAAGAAGAAAAGAACGAGATTGGAAATAAGGCTGGAGGACAAAGGGAGATCACACTAACTTTTGGAAACTGGTGCAGAAGACTGGAGGGAAAGAGCGAAGGAAGAGATAAAACTAAGAACAGAACCACAACCACAAAGAGGCTAGAAATCACATTAACATACTTATAAAAGCGAGATCCAACAATGAAGGAGAAAAAACAAAAACAAAACTACTACCACAACAACAATCAAAAACAAACAAGGGAGAGAGAGAGAGAAAAATCAAATTCCAGGTTTGTATCTGCTGTCCCTGGCAGGCAATGTGGGGAGGCAGAGTCCTAATCCATGTTGATTTATACCAGCAAGCCAGCATTAGCTTTTTGGCAAGGTAGTGGATGATCTCAGTTAGCTTGCAACTTCTGACTGAAACCAGACTCATTTGGCCTGCAGCTATCAGCATATCTTCCACAGGCCTAAATGCAGCCGTGAGCCACTCAATGGACCCACCTGCCACTCTGAGTTCTGAACTCCACCAGCCCCTCTCAAAGGTGGCTTTTGGCCAATCACTCTCTCCTGTATGGGACAAATAAGCCTTCAGCACGCACCTCCAACTAGTGCAGTCCTTCACATCCATTGTTCCCCTCCACTGCTGCATATGTAAATGGAGACCTCTGTTGTTGCTAGCAGTCACTGTGTGTCCACAGGTTTGAACTGCTCCTCTTGCACAATGAGTCCCATCTTAGGGGGAACGCACCACTGGCTACCTCCTTTATTATTGAAGTTTTTCTCTTCACTTTCTCTATGGGCTTCCATTTGTGCTTCAGATCCTTCTTGGGTTCAGGGGACCCACTTCCCTCCTTTTAGTCTTCCTCATGTTGCTATATTCCAGTGTCTAGAAGGCCACTCTCAGTGAGGGTCTTTCTCTCCTGCTTACCACTCCACATGTTGGTGCTCCCCAGTCCAATTTAAGAATTCTATACAGTTGTACTTTTTTTATTTCAGATATTTCTTTCTGATACCTTTTCATAGTTTCTATACCTTTGGTGAGTTTTTCATTCATGTTTTGAACCATTTTAGTTAGCTCTTTCAAGTTTTTATTTCTCTGGTGGTCATATTGTGTATTTTGAGTGTAATTCCATAAATTTTGTTTATTCAGTTCTTTAAATTTTTAATAAAGCTCTGCCACCTGGTACTTGCTTTCCTCTCCATTTTTGCCCTCTTGTTCTGTTGCAGGAGAGTTGAGAGACCTTGGTGGGTTCTTCTCTTGCCTTACTCTTCCCTGATCTTATGTGCATGAATATCCAATTTTATTTTGTTTTATTTTTCCTTTTTCTTTTATTGCCCTCTCTTATGTGATTTGAGGTCTAGTAGGAAGGAGAATGCTTGTAGATCATATAAAGATTTTTAGTAAGGTATTTCCTCCCTATGATGTATTTTCAGCTTTATTTATTCAGAGATAATATTACTCTTACAGTTTATTTTAAGTGATTTGGATTCTGTCTGCATGTTTTACAGAATGCATTACTTCTGGTTATAACTGCGTCAACTGATCCAATCATATATCACTTACTTAAGATAGACTTTCCTTCACTCTTTCACACTTGATCAATAATATATGTAGGTTATGTTCATTCATTGATAGCAATTCTTCTGCAATGTGGAAGGAGAGGTGAAGGGAAGATACTGAACTGTGGGTGAAAAAAGAGTATCAGTTATTAAGGAAAAAGTTTTGTAGGGACAATAGAGATAGGTAAAAGCATTTAATATGGGGTCAGATTGTTTCAGTATTTTCAGTTGAGTTGAAGAGCTAGTGAGAGGGTTTTAAGAAGTTATTTGTGGGGGTAAGGCCGAGATGTAGGAAGAAGTATGTGTACTTTCTGATTGAGGAAAGCTATATTGCTGTTGAACATACTGATAGCTTCATCTACTTCTAAGATGCTAAATAGGTATGGCAGGACAGGGGGCTAGTAAGATATGAAATAGCCAAAGAAACAGAATTTGTAGGATAGAGTGTTAATGCAGAAGAAGGTAAGAGTGACTGAAAGAAAGAAAAATTTAGCAAATTAAAAACTTGAGAAGAGGAGCTTATATAGTGCAAAAAATAATTCAGAAATAAGATAATAGTATTGCTGCAGCAGATTGAAGTGAAGAAAATAGGTAGAAAGATGGGAAGAGAGAGAGAACCTAGAAACCTACTAAATCAAACCAAATAGAGAAAAAAAATAAAAACAAGCAAAAACCAGGAAACCTATGAAAACAAAACCACTGCATAATTCAAAAGCAAAACAAACAAACAAACAAACAAAAAACCCAAAAAACAAAACCCAAAAATATCTGATAGGAACTATTTATATACTTCAGCAGGACAATGTATAAGTAACTCACAAGTAACCTCTTTGCCAGAGCCTGGGTGTTCACAGGTATTCTTTATGGCCTTGATTATGGTATGATTATATGCAACCATACCAATGTCTCCTCTGACCCTTCCACTGAAAAACTGAAGCTAATACAATATCACTAATTCATTCTGCGAGGTTGCAGGCATACAAAGTCTGACACTGACCGACTTCTTGGGTTAGATAATCTCTCCATTCCCCTCTCCAAGCATCATGATAGAATTGGCAGGCAAATTCACTGGCACTGAGTTAGTGGTGCACCTGTGCGTGCTGTCCAGTGGGTGTCCTCAGGAAACTTACAAACACTGGAACTCCTTACCTCCTCACTTTCAGAAGTCCACAGATTCCTCAGGGAATATCTGTGAACCCAGTGAATTAGCAAGCCATGTCACTTTGCTTAGGGTGGTGAGCACTGATAAATGTTTTGTAAGATATTTCTACAGTTGTGATTCCTTTTTGCAACTGCTGTGCCAAAGAGTCCATGAGACTACACTTTCCATTTTTGTCTTAGTTGTAGTGCTGTTGCAGGTCATCAGCCACGTTCTCTGCAGCTGGGTGTATATTCTAGTGACACACAAGGTAGAAATAGCGCCAATTCTGTATGCTTGTCGTCACAGCTGATGCTCTTTGTTTTTGTTTTTTAATCTCTGTTTCATCCATTTCTGCTCTTATGCTTATAATTGTTTACCTTATACTAGCTTTCAATTTGGATCATTCTTGATTTTCTAAGACCTTGACTTGCATCATTAGGTTATTTATTTTGGCACATTCTTTTTTCTGATGTGTTCATTTACACCAATAAAATTCCCTTTTACGCCTGCTTTCATTGTTCCCCCTAGATGCTGCTATGTGTTACCGGTGGTGGCGGTTTTTAAAATAGTTGTTAGTAATCTCCTGAATTCAGCAATGTTCATTGTAATTTCAACTTTTTCATATTTGTCAGCATTGATTCAGGTCTTTTCTTCTGCTCTATTTTGTAGGATTGGCTGTTTGTCTATTTTGTTTATTCTTTCAAAGAACCCACTGTTGAATTCACTAATTGTGGTTTTTTTGTTTGTTCTCAACTGCAAAAATTTGTGTTCTGATATTTTCAATAATTTCCTTTCTTATATTTATTTTGGAACTGGATTTATCTTGTTTTTCTTGAACCTCCTTTTACCATAAGTTATTTATTCAGCTTCCTCATTTTATCCATATATAATCACTTACAGCTACAACCTTCTTTCTTAGAACTGCTTTCATTGTGTCCCATAAGATCTGGTATGTTTTTTTCACATAATTTTTTTTTTTTTGCCTTTTTGAGACAGGGTTTCACTATGCAGTTCAGATTGGCCTTGAACTCACTTTGTAGGCCAGGCTGGCCTCAAACTCACAACAATCATCCTGCCTCAGCCTCCCAAGTGCTGGGATTTCAGGCGTGCACCACCATGCCCAGCTGCTCACATTATCATTTGATTCTCAGAAATGTTTTACTTTTTCCTTGATATTTTAAGCCACTTTGAACATTGCAGAAAATAGGTTTTAATTTCCATGGCTTTCCACAATTTTTGTGGTTTGTTTTTTCATTGATTTCTAGCTTTGCTTTGCTATGGCCAAAAATTATGCATGAGATAATTTCAATTTTTTGCACTTACAGAAACATGCTTTATTGATTAGTATGTGGTATACCCTGCAGAATGTTCCATGTACTGATGAGAAGAATGTATATTCTCTTGTCTTGGGAATAAACACTATGGATAATTATTAAGTTGGTTTGTTTAATTGTTCTAATCAACTCTGAACTTTCTTTGTTGATTTTTTATCTAGTTGATGTATATTGTCTATTTGATCTGTATCAATTTTTTAGTTGATCTATAATTGTTAGCTCTTCCTGTTGAATTTTTCCCTTAACCACAATATAGTGACATTTTTTGCCTCTTCTGTGGAATTTTTACTTGAAACTATTTGCCTGAATATTAGATAGATATTCTTCCTTCTTTTTTCATTTCCCACTGCATAGAAATATTCTTTTCCATTTTTTGGTTTTTAGTCTAAGAGCTTTTTCTACCAAATGTGTTTCTTTTGCACAGCATAACAGTAGGATTTGCTTCTTCATCCATTCTGCCAATTTGTCTTTTATTAGGGAATTAAGATCATTCACATTGAATTATTACTGAAACATGTTTATTTGTTCTTGTCATTGCAATATTTTCCCATTGCTGACACTCTTTCTTTTCTTCCTGATGAACTCCTCACCCTGACTTAGTACTCATTCTACTAGACATTGTCACATTTTTTTCTTCATTGTCTCTTCCTAGGATACCCTTGAAACTTTTTGGAGTGCTGCCTTGGTGGTCAGGAATTCCTTAAGGTGATTTTTAGAATGGAAATACTTTATTTTTCCATGAATTTTGCAAGATAATTTGCAGAAAGTATCAGTGTGGGTTGGAATTTATTTTATTTTAGTATTTGCAATACTTCTGTCCAAGCTCTTTTGGGCTTTACAGTTTGTGCTGAAAAATCGGAGGTTATTCTAATGGATTTAGCTTTATATTAATTTATTGCATTTCTCTGACAGTTTTTAAGATTCCGTCGTTGTATTTCACTTCTGGGATTATGAGTAAGATGAGTTGTGAAGGGGTTCCTTGCTGATTGTGGCTGTTATTTTATATTCCTAACATATCTGCACGTTAAATTCTTTCACCATATTTGAAAAGTTTCTTGCTATTATTTTTGTAAACAGGATTTTTATGTAATTTGTAGTGTCTTCGGATTTTACATTACTTTCAATTAATCTTAGATTAGTCCTATTTGTATCATCTAACAGCTACTTATTCCACTTTTCATGTTCACTCAATTTTTTTGTAAGTATCTAAATAATGTGTCTCATACAGCCACCCTGTATTCTAGTTCTGAAATTCTGTCCTCATATTTGCCTCTTCTGCTCCCCATACTACTTTTTCTTTGAGACAGGGTCTCGCTATGCAGTTCAGATTGGGCTCGAGCTCATTTTGTAGCCCAGGCTGGTTTCAAACTCACAATGATCCTCCAGCCTCAGCCTCCCGAGTGCTGGGTTTACAGGTGTGTGCCACCATGCCTGGCTCAACCCCATACAGATAGAATTTTTGATCTCCTGAATTTAAGTTTAGTGCCTTGAAATGAGCTCCAATTCTTTGCTAAACTAGTTATTCATGTTTAGTATTGTTTGTTTAGCTTGGCTAGGTTTCTATAACTGTGTTCTGTAAACTAAATGATGGTTTTCTTTATTAACTCTAAATTCGGTTACTTATATCTTCTTAGAATTCACCAAGCACATTATAATTCATTTTTTATCTTCTCTGGCATCCTTTTTTTTTTTCCAGTATCAGGAATCAAACTCACAACCTTGCACTTGCCAGGCAGGTGCTATGCCACTGAGCTAAATCCCCAGCCCTTCTGGCATCCTTTGGAATAATTCACTGGGTGGCTTTTCGTTTCTTCCCCTGGATTTCTCTGGGCCAGGCTTTTAGGGAATTGGGAGTTTTTAGAGGCCATCTTTTGTCAAGTTTCTATTGGTTTGCTTTCTATGGTTTGGTTTTGTACTGAAGTTTGCTGGTTGATTATCATGGAAGACTTTTACTAGTATGGGGACCACTTTAGTTAGTGTCTGTTTTCAGTGATGCTCTCTGGGCATGGCTAACTATACACTTTTGCCCCTTTTCCAAGTTCCAACCACCTTCATTTATTTCGGAGAGGTAATTGCATTATATTTGTCTCAGAAACCTGGAAATAGGCCATAGTACTGTAACTGAAACAAAAGCAGTCCTGATATTGGTTTATAGGGAAAACCAATTAGTAGTAACATGTATGCCACCTTGGAAATAGCAATAAAATCAGCTGTTTTAATGACACTGAAGGCTAACTTGATATTAACATACCCTAAGAACCAGTAATGTACCACACTTAACCACAGAGATATAATTATAGCATTAACACTAAGCCAATCAAATACTGATGCATAGTAAATATCTACTGAATGCAACAACTATACCTCCACTACCAATAAAAGAGTGTTCAACTCTAATAGCATAGGGTTAACTAACTATCCATCCTTGCCTCAGTTTATAAGTCTTAGGGGGTTAATATCTAGCATGCATCCTCTCCACAGCTGTTTTCTATGGTTGTCTGTTACTCAGTCACTGTGGGAATTTTACACTGAAATCCCTGAAGATCAGTTGTTCTGTGGTTAAGTCTTAATTAACCCCTTCCAAAATGGTGCTTGATTAAACATTTTCTGGCAGAATGGTGTGTGTTGCAACTGGTTTCCTCTACTCTAGCCTGCCAAGAAGGAGTCACTGTTAGAGTAAAAGCCCATGCTGTTTTCATAGTTGACAATAGCCACAGGCTTTCCTTGTGACTAGTGCTGCTAGTTGGTCTGTTATTTCTCCCTGGAGATGCTACCTCTGTTGGTCCTACCTTCTCTACTGGAGCATTAGTGTCATGCATAATCAGGTTGATCAGTTGGTTGGCAACTCTGCTGCCCCATGCTGAGGGGAAACAAACCACAGAGCAGGCTAGGCATTGGTAACTGACTGCAGTCAGGACACAGAATCCATGGATATGGGCTTGGCCTTGGGGAATGCCACAAGGGCGAGTTTCATCCTATGTCCACTTGGGTAGGTTCTGTCTACAGTCCATTCCAACCTCATTCTTTGAAAGTAGCATTTCCTTTATGGCAAAATGGGACAAACACTCAACAGAAAAAGAGATGTATTAGCCTATTTCCTTAATAAAGTAAAAGTCCTCATCAATATATTTTCAAAGCAAATGACTGGGGGCTGGGGATTTAGCTCAGCTGCAAAGTGCCTACCTGGCAAGCACAAGGTCGTGAGTTCAATTCCTGGTACTGGAAGAAAAACAAAAACAAAATAACAACAACAACAACAAAAAAAAACCAAAAAGCAAATGACCAACATGGTTTCATCCCATGAATGCAAGAATGTTCAACAAACATTAACCAATAAATGTAGTACACTGCATAAACTTTAACTGAGAACAAAATAACATTATCATTTCAATAGATGCACAAAAGCCTTTGATAAAAAAGGTGAAAGATTTATTCTATTTGAAGAGAAACCAGAGTGAAAAGCCTTTGATTCAAACTCTATCCGTGGTAAAATAGACACTGTTATAACAGTTACATAATCACCTTATCTAAAACTGATAAAAACCTTTTATGAAAGACGCACTGCCGGCATCATATTAATAAGGAAAAAATGAAAACTCCTGCCAACATCAGGTTCAAGAAAAGATGTGCACTTTTATATTTCCTGTTCAAAATAGTACGCAAAACCTTAGCCAGAATAATCAGGGATGAGAAAAAAATAAAAATGTGTATCACAAAGGATAAATTCAAGCTGTCATTATTTGCAGGTTACATGATTTTTTACATAGAATGCACAAAGAACACCACTGGAGATTCTTACAATAAGTTCAGCCAAGTAGAAGGATAAAATAATTTCAAAATCTAATGAGTATCTATTAATGTTGGAGGTGAGCAGGAAATGGCCATTCATTACAGGTAGTTATAGAAAATGACTTATTTCAAACTCTGTCTTTGAGTAAGGTAAACAATTGGATATAATTTACATAGAATTGCTTTGATGTACATGAGAGAAGCACAGACTCACTATGTTGTTCTTTGTGTGGGTGGTTTGGATAATGTCATAGTACTTTTCAAAGATTGTTAAAATATTCAAACAACTATTAATATGTCTATATCTTGTCTTATTGAGAAAAATAAGTATATGACACAAGTAAGCAGAAGAGATACTACTTTTAGAGCTTTCATTATTGCCTGTAAGGTGAAAATCACAATACTGAGGAACCTAATAGGATTTTATTTTAGTAAATACAGCAAATGAAATTGGCTGATATAATCTAATTTCAATCTAATAATACCGAAAAATATATGGAGACCTTTATTTAGTATTTTTTAATTTTCTTTTCCTGTTTAACTCTGGCCTATGAGATGAATCAATCACTATTATCAGTCAGACCAGCATTTATCACCTAAGTCAGTCATATTAATCCTTTTGCTCTATATAAACAAATGTAGGGGATTAGTTCTAATAACACTGGCTTTGAAAGAATTAGATTTCCAAGTTAAGAGCTGCATGAAAACCATCAATTAATTTCAAATGGATTCTTAAGTCGCATACTAGTGATAACAGTATTCAGTCAGTAACCAGAATGTTTCATTAAAATAATGAGCCTAGAAAAAGAGTAGTTCCTCTGAAATATATCAGGAAAAATTCATTTTCTAAGTGAACTATCAAAAACTCAGTAAGATAACTCAAATATGTACAGAATCATTTTGTACATGTTGTTAACTTTTCTTGAGTCCACTGGAATTGGAGACAGAAAATGTATATCTTATATAATATATTAAATTGTGTTTTAAATTAAATTAAAACTATGACCAATAATGAATCTTATTACTTACATGCTGTAATTTTAATGGAAGAGGGAAAACTGTCAGCAGTAACATGCAGAAGTTCCTAGGCCCATAATATTTTATTTTATGACACATAAGTAATTACAGTCTCTACAGAGATATCTGAGAGTACAATATGAGAAATGAGATGTAATTGTTTTGAGAGAGGAAGGAGAAGAAAATGATAAAACTAAGAGCAGTAAGTCCTACCATCTTTACAAAGACCAAGAGAGTTGCATACGTTTCGTAGGTGTTATTGTCTGAATTTATGTATTTACTTCCAAATTGTTATGTTAAAACCCTCAACCCTGACTTTATAGCATTAGGAGGAGGGCATTAGTCCATGACAGAAGGGCCCTCATATATAGGATTAGTGTCCTTATGAAAGAGTCCCTGAAAGATATCTTTCATTCTTTCTTTCATGTTAGGATACAGCAAAAAGTTGATATCTGTAAGCCAGAAAGTGGGCCCCCTCTAGACACCAAATCTGCTGGTGACTTAATATTGAATTTAGCCTAAAGTAAAAATGATCAAGATGCAATATGCATATGTATAAAACTCCCAAGCTGAATGTAATTACTGTGTATTGCAAACATACACTTATAAAATTTAGAACTTTTTCTGTTATATATAAGCCATTTTGTGTATAGTGCTTTGTCATAGCAGACTAGATGGACTAAGACAGTATATTATGTTACAAGAAAATAAGCTACATACAAATTATTACTTTGCTTTTAAAAATCTGAAAAATATAGGATTAAATATTTTGATTTCTTATTTGAGAAAGCAATAGTATACGAAATAAAAATATATTGCTCTAGATGAAAATATGAATAAAAATTCAGCAACATTTTAAGTGCATTATTGGCTAAGTTTTTCATTTGAAGATATACCTACTCATCATAATAACTTTCAATATTAATTCACATTTTTGTTGACCACTAAAAAGTGGAATTTTACAACTGATGAAATGACTATTCAGGAATTACTCCCTAAAGTAAATATATTCACTGGTAACACAGGACCACCTTACTAATTACTTACTGTTGATCATAATAGCTATTGATTATCTTTGACTATATAGGAAGATCAGATTTCATTGCAATTCTACAAGTTACCCTAAAATGAATATTTTTAAGTGGCACTTGCCTATTTAATATGCATTTCCCCACATCTTTGATAAGGGAATTTTTTTTGGCCAATTTTAAATGCTTTTTGTTTTGTTTTGTTTTGTTTTTCTGGTACTAGGAATAGAACTCACGACCTTGCGTTTGCCAGGCAGGCACTGTGCCACTGAGCTAAATCCCCAGGCCTTTAAAAAGCTCTTAATGATGGGAGAAGAAAATTTCCCTAGCCAGATCCAAAGGGTGTTTCCTCATTGGCCTCTGAATCCATAACAATGTTTTATTCTTTGAAAACTGTTCAAAGTGTATTGCAATTATAGCAAAGGAGAGATAAAGAGTATAATTCTGGCTGGTGAGACATAAAGAATACATGCTTATCTATGTATGGGAAAAGTTTAATCTACTCTAAAAATGGAATTAAGATAGGGAAATTTCTTCTTATATACAGTTTACCCTAAAAGAAACATCTGCAAGTAAACTTTTGATGCATTAACATGCTGAGAATGATAATGATGCCATATAATACTTTGATAATACTATTGAATCACTGATTTAACCTTAAAACTATTTACTATCTAGTTGTATTATATAATACAATGTAGATACATTTATTATTACTTTCTCCAAAGTTGTTTCATATGATACAGTCTTTGTTGCATCATGAAACTGAGTTAGAAGGAATGATTATGCTTTATGCTAAGAAGGTTGACCATAGGAAGAGCAAGATATTTATCTGTAATGTTGATATGAACAAGTAAGAGGGTGAGAATGTCCACGGAATTGTGAAAGACTGTTAATGAAGGTAGAATAGCTTGATCATATATCACAACAAAGAGCTATGTGTGATACAATCCAATAACAGAGATATGTGTACATAAGAACTTATGTATCATAAAAGTTTCATATAAAATTATTGTTGAAAGATAAATTAATGAATAAATGATTTAGAAAAACAGGCTGAATTCCTTCTTTAAACTTTAAACCAACAGAACTCCAGAGGAATCAAACATTTATAAAAGGAAAGCAGCAGCAGAAAAGGAAAAAGGATAGGAGAGAAAGAAAACACAGCCAGTTACTAAAAAATGATGCTTTTCTAATACTGACATCTTGGAGTTGAGTGTTCTTTCTAAGCACCATTAAAGAAAACTAATAAGTTTTCATAAAATGAAAAGATTTTAGTATGGAAAATCCATCAATTGAATTTCCCCATTTATAGTAACAAAACAGAAAAAATGAATAAGATCATGTCAATAAACGCAGAAAAAACTTTTTATAAATTTCAATATTCAATCCTATTTTTAAAAGAGTTTTAGAAACAAAAATAGAAGCACATTTTTATTAGAAATGTATTAAAACCCAAAAACCTAGTTAAACACATACTTACTAGTCAAATGTTGATAGTAGTTCCATTGTAGTTAGAATGAAGTAGATATTTACTCTTTGCACTTCAGTTCACAATTATAAAAGAGATTTTACTAGTAAAGCCAGAAAATGAGCAAATATTGGGGATTTCAAAACAAGAAATAAAACATAAGCATTATAAGTAAAATGACTGTTTATGTATAAAGTCTAACATAGACAAGAAAGTATTAGAATTATTAAATTAATCAAGTAGAACTAATATTCATATAATAGTGTATTAATAGTCATATACTATCATTTATTAGTTACATACTATCATTTAATACTATGTAAGAACTAATTACCTGTATATAAGCAAGCAACACAATTGGAATAAAAAGAAAAAGAATACCATTTGCAGTAGCATACAAAGAATTATTCAGGAATAAATTTAATATTTGCAGGAATTCTATGAAAAAAACATAAGATATTATGAATAACTTAATGTAAAAATAATTAAAATATACCTTATTAAAGACTCAATATTCTAACAATGTTATTTCTTCCCATATTAATATACTGATACCATGAGATACTGATGTTTTTGAAATTATATAGAAATGCATAGATCCAAAAAAGTCAAAACAATGCACATTTATGAAACTGGACAAATATATGAATGCTTGTGACTCTACCTATCCAGTAATATGTAAATGAAACAATTCAAAGAATAGATCAAGTGTGGTATAGTCACATTTGAACAGTATAAAGCAGTGGAAGTTACTGAGCTTCATTAATCAATGTAAATTACTCAAAATGCTGAGTAAAATGTGTTAGAAACAAAATAATGTCTAATTTAATTGAATAAAAATGCTTCCACAACAGGTATAATTAATGGTGGAAATGTACATTTAAGCAGTACAAAATAAATGAAAATATGAGACTATTACTATCAAAATCAGGATGGAGTTTGTTATTGAGCGGCAGGGAGAGACACAGTAGTGATAGGGTCAGTTATGAGGGAACTTCTTGGGGCTGTGGATATAGATTTCAGATTTGTGAGTGATAAATTGAGTTTTTCGCTTGTATTCACTCTTACTTTTCTGTATTTATGTAACCTATTTCACTGTATGTTAATTAGATAACCATACTACACATAAATTTAAAACACCTGAAGAGTAAAAATCAATAAAAAGACAAATATTAAGAAATACAAAGAGAAAAAATATGAGATGTGATTACAGTAAAACACACATTGCCATTAATCTTATTGAAAATCCTCGACCTCACTTTAAGGACATTTATCCCATTGTTTTTGGCAGTTTCTGAAGCAGCTGCAGACTTCCTTTTGTACGAGTGAGTTCAGCTGGGTTGTCCTGGAAAACTCCAAGTCTTAAATCCATTCAAATGTCCACCTTTAATGATTTCTTCACTTTGGGGAAGTGCCAGAAGTTACAGGAGTGTCACATCTAAAGAATAAATATTTGATAGGTCTGTCTCTGTACTGGATGGCATTGGGTCACCACACTCATGAACTTTCGTCACACCTTGTAAAGATTGAGAGAGAGAGAGGGAGAGAGAGAAAGCACTACCAGAACTGCTGCAGAAAATTGAAAAAAATAAAGGCATAAAACATTGTGGAAACCAATGGAGGGCATCTTGATGAGGATTAATGGCAATGTGTTGTTTACTATAATAAATTATTTCAATATAAACATTCACTATATATTTCAATCACACATAATATTTCCCACCTGATGGACAAAAGGCTTATACATTATCACCACTTCGTACTTATAAAAAATTAGAACTTCAAGCAGTCTCTATAATCATTATCTTCTTATCTTTCTTAAGGGGCAGATATCCTCTGTATTTTCCACCAAAGTTTTCGGAAACTATTCAAGGAAGACACATATATGTGTTTCAGTGTAGAAAACGCTGAATTAAGAGTCATCCACAATTTAGAAGAATTAGTCCCTCAAGTAATTTAATTTAAATGTATATTTTCTTACTCACAAAATAGTGTATACAAAGAATAGACTGTGTAAGAATACTTGTGACACCATCCAAATTGGAAGCTTATGCCAGACAAATGAAAATGTTATCGATCACAGGAAAAACTTTAGAGCATTGTTTTCATTTATTTCCTCCTTATCACTCTTCTTTTCCGGTGAATATCCCTCCACAAATCAGTATTGCTCTGTGAAGAGGAGCAGAGATTAGGATTGAAAGGATCTCCTGGCAGCTCTTAGGGGAAAGAATATTTTCCAACAAAATTAGGCAAAGAAATGTATCTCTAGATGGGACCTTTGACGTCATGGATATGAAATATGAAAGTATCAAGCACAGACAGGAATATGATGGTAGATTTATATTAAATGATCCAAATGACAACGTATTTTTAGAGTAGAAAGTCATTGCAAGACAAATTAGAATATCATGTGTACAAATAATCAGGTCACTATTATACAATAGCTACTTGTTAAGTTATATACCAAAACATTAGATAACATGAGTCTCAATAAACCTGAGGAGATTATCAAGACTCATTAAATCGGGGTTAGGGGTAGAAGAAAAGGTTCTTTATTTTGGTATCATGATCAATTTTTTTAACATTTTAGTACTAAAACAAGGTTTTTATTAAGTGTAGTATTCAAATAATATTAAATTGTTGTTAGACATAAAATTCCTCCATTAAAATTTTTAATTTATTTCTTTTAGAATTTAGCTTTTCTTCTGATTGACACTCCTGGAAAGGTAGTATTGATGATTGCTGGAAATAGTGCTCTCAAGAAAAGGAAATCGCATTAAGAAAACTCTTTAATAAACAAATTAGAAGTTCATTTTTTCTTTTTTCATGCATATTTGTACTACATAATAGCAACAGTTGTTTTGGGGAATTGGTATATATATAATAATTGGTATATATATAATTGGTTTATATTGGTTTATATATATATAAAATAATATTATATATTATATATAATATTGGTTTATATAATATAATTGGTTTATATATATATATAAAATAAATCTTGATAACTTTATCAATTTAGCTTCCTCTCCCTTACCTTCCTCATTCTTGAAACTCTCCTTTCACTTTTTCTACCACCCCTCCTTCATTTTACTCACTTATTTATTTATATTTTAGTTTCATGTAAGAGAAACTATGTGATATTTAATTTTCTGTGTGTGACTTATTTTGCTTAGATTATGTTCTTAAGTTCCATCAATTTCCCTGCAAATGACATTCTACCTAATATTGGGAAATAGAAAGACATATTTTAAGCAATAGCAACCAAAATAGACTCCCATATTCAGCATATAATACATGCTGAAAAAAAGTTTTTCTGACTTTGATAATAACAATATGGCTGATGCTTAAAATATTTTTTATCAGCAATTCTTTGTAGACACAGCTTGAGGTCAGGCAAGTTTGTGAACTTACCTCTTGCAAAGGTTAGAATTAAAGATATAATTGGGAAATGTTAGCAAGATGTTAAAGTATCTTGTAGAGAGTTTCACATAGCCATGATCAGAAAAATGCTAAAGATCAGAGGTGTAATTTTTAAAACCTAGAAGAGAGACACTAAAATAAAAATTTTTAGAGCAATAACTCCATTTTACCCTAATATTTTCACCCTAAGTAATTTAATCAAAAGGCATATTTTCTCACACTTACAAAAATATAGTTTTATACATGTTTGAAGTACATGATGATCACATCATTCCTCATATGGACTTGGTGCATGTACACAGCACTTCACAACCCCCCTTTTAATGTCCTTTCACTCCCACTCCTTCCTGCTCGCTGTGTCTTTTTGTTCCCTTCTGATGTGCCCAAATCCATCTCCCTATTTCCTACTGTCTAATCTATAAGGGAAATAATCCAAGAGATTCCTTGGGGGGTGGTAAAGGGGACTTGTTTACATACCAACTCACCATGATGAATGTAATCATAATGTATGACAAGCATGCACCAATAAAAAGCAATAATCAGAAAAAGAATATAGTTTCAAAATTAAAAATTAGAATAATGTAAACAAAATGTCCATTACAGAACTCTTTCCAATGGTAAAATTTGACAATGTCCAATGCATTTAAATATAAATCCTGAAATAGTGCAAAGACATAAGAATTCCTTACATGAATCTGTACATATTGACAAGAAAAATGAAGGAGATTTGCTTTATAGAAAATTGTACAACACAGATACTGTATACAAAAAACTGAGGAGCTTATTTTTTTTACCAAACTATTGCAATAATCTAAGAAGCAAGATCACTATCTACAATCATAAACTTAGATGCATAAAATTTAAATATTGTGTTAGCAAATCAAATCTGTAATACTTCACGTTTCTGAATTCATATTAACTAAGAGTTTGGATAGTAATTATCATCTTGTAGTGCCATTGCCAATTTTGATATTAGATTATGTTTGTTTTGTAGAAAATCTCTGGAAATCTTCCTTGTATTCTTTAAGTGTTCATATAATATGAATGCAATTTCATTTGTTCTTGAAGTATTGTGAAAGAATCCACTGGTGATGCCAGCTGCATGTGGAATTTGCTGGGAGGGTAGGTTCTGAATTTGATTTATTTACTAAACAAAGAATGATTGTTTCTTTTACTCTTAGTTTTATTTATGGTACCTTGAAGGATTTGTTTAATTAAATTATCAAAACATCATTTATAACATCTTCCTATAAGCTTTTAAAATCTATAGATGTATTGTAGTTTATATCTAGAGATCCTCCCAAAGCATCATGCATCCCTAGCTAGGGCTTAAGTGAGGTGATTTGATCATGGGTTTGTTGATTAGTGTACTGATGAGTTTATAGCTAAATATGAAGTTGGAAGATGAGGCCTGGTTGGAGGTCGTAGGTCAATGGGAACTTGGGTTGGAAGGGTCTATCTCCCTGCTTCCTTTCTTGATCTCTCTACTATCTGCCACCATGTCATGAAGATATTCCCCCTCTCCATCTCTCTCTGCCATGCTGCCTTATCTTGAAGCCATCTTACAATAGGTAAAACCTCTACAAACTAGAAGCCAACATAAACCTTTCCTGCTTAGAATTGTAGGGTATTGTGCCTACTTAGAATTGTTGAGTATTGTGCCTAACAATAAGAAAAGTGACTAAGATAGATTAAGATACTAGAGAAGTGTAGTCAATGGTGTGAAGCTACCTGACAATTTAGTTCAGAAGCCTTTGGAACTGTCTTGCAGAAGGTGTTTGAAATAGTTTGGAGATGCTGGCTGCAGAAGCAGTCCTAGGTTGCTGTGAGCTGAATTCAATGGAAAATTATGTTCAGAGTTTAAGAGCAGAATTTTGACAGTAATACAGCCATTGAAGATCAGGCTCAGGAGGTTTTAGTTAGGATCAAGCATTTCATGGACAGTTGGGCTCTAGGCCGTGTGTGTTATGTGCTGGCAGAAAATTTGCCTATATTGTGCTCAATGTCAGAGACATTGCAAGAGTCTCAAATTAAAAGCAGTAGACTAATTATCTGGCAGAAGAAATTTCAAGGCACTCTAATGTTGAGTTGGTGGCATAGCTACTGTTGGGGGCTTTTAGCTAGACCTACTTTGAAAATCAAGAGCAAAAGACATAGCTGAATGATTTTAAAAGTTTGAGTTTCACAAGAAAGGAAGCACCTGTCAAGTTGGGCCATGCAGAGATAAAAAAAAAAGGGTAACTTGATTGCTGAAAATATTAGCATTAAAAAGACATCAGGTACTTTGAAGCAGAACAATAAAAAAAACTACCTTGAGGGATGGAATAAAGTCTCCACCCTTTGCAGGCTCACAATTGGAAAGGTAAAAGACTGTTTTACCCTGGGGAATTATTTTCCAGAATGGTGGTTGCTTGGGGAAATTGTTCCTCAGAATTTGGTTCATATTGCTCAGCCATCAAGGCCCTTGATCCCTTCAGCCAAGGCAGAAGAAACTCTAGCTACTCTTGCAGCTGGTAGCAGACCTTAGTGTCTTCCATGTTCAATTTCAAGTCTAAAGTCTCCTCTGACATTTAAGATAAACTCAGCTGTGAGCCCCTGTTAAAATGAAAATAAAGTTAAACACTTCCAGCATACAATGATACACACATAGGTGAGAGAAACTCCCAAGCTGCTAGATGTCCAGTATAAGATTGTGTTCTCTAAAACTGATGAATGAATTTTATGAACCACAGAGGCTAAGAGCAGAATATATTTATTAGGGGAAAGAAAGCTTCTATCCAAGAGAGAAATTGAAGGGGTCCTGAAGAGATTGCCAAGGACCTTACATTTTCTAGGGATTTTTATAGCACAAATCCATGACATGAGGCAGGTCCAAGGTTGGAAAACTGGGAAATCACAATGTGGGCATAAAGTAGGACAAATCCATGGTCAAGCAATAAGATTAAGAGCATAATTCCTTATGTAAAATTGATTAAATCAGATCAAATGGGGAAGCAAGTCACATAGCAAATGAGTATGAATACAGAACAGGGGCTTTTCCTGTAGGAGGTTGGGTTAGAGGCTCTTTCTAGCTTTCTCAAGATGATTGATATCTATTTAGAATATCAATACCTGATGTTTATCCTTAGGAAGTATGTAGGTACATTTCTTTTATCTTCTATCTTGAGGTAGCCTACAGCAGAAGTGCCTGTCTCCCCCACATTTGCAAGGTATCTTGTCTTCTGCACTGACTCCTTTGAGGGCCTATCCCTACCCAACTGCCTATAATATTTTATCTAACTTAGTTGCCTTTAACAATATAGGTTAAACATTCCCATTCCAAAAGGTAGAAATAGAGAGACAGAAATGTATGGAACCAAAGCAAGAACAAAATTCAGCCGGGCAAACATCAAATCCTTTCATTCCATTTCTAGTACTCAGGGCAATCTGTAGCAAGATATGAACTCCAAACTTCTGGGAAGATCTCATCACCATGGGACTGCTCTTAAAACCAAGAGATAACATTAGATAGGGCATAGGGCCCAAACAGTTAACCCAAAATAAACTAAAAGTCAGGGCCTAAGTAAACAATGGCCCCAATAATTAATTTAAATAAACTGACTGTCAGGGCCTAAGAAAATGCAAAAGACAAAAACCAGATTTCTAAACAAATGAAAAAAAGCCCTAAAAATGTAAAATACAAACAAAACAGTTGGCTTTCTAGACATCAAAGGCCTACCTGCAACCAGGAGCATTCTTTTGTTTTGTCATATTCACCTATACCAAAAGCTATGTAAATGGCCAATGGATTTAAATATCTGGTGTTCACCTTATGGAAACCCCTCCCCTCCAACAAGTGGGGAGGTTTTCATTTTATTCTTTCTATTAAACATTCAATCATTCCTCACTGCTTTCTGTGCATTGTTTTGATGCCTTCAAATTTCATTGCCCCCAAACAAAAATCCAAATTAGAACACAAGAGACAGATGCTTACACCTTCATGGCCTCTCTCTTGGGCTAGATTTGCTTACTCATTGCAGTTTTTCTTAGACATTCCATGTCCCTGGATTTTCCAACATCCTGGGATTTCCACTACATTTTTGGCTTCATACTCAAAGCTTCGCAAACTCTTCTCTTGGGGGCACCCTGTCTGATCTCCCAGGTCTTCTTCTAAAATCTGAGTGGAAGCCTTCCTGACCACACATTTTTTGCATTCTGCCTAAGTCTAAAACCAGTACTGAGTCTGAAACTGTTAGGAATTTTAAAACACTTTCAGACACACTAAATATGTTTTATATAAAGGTATGTGCATGGGTCTTTTAGAGGCCAGGGGCAGACATTATGACTTATATCTAGATGTTCCCCCAAAGCTTCATGCGCTCATACGTGTGGCTTTAGCAAGTAATTGGATCATAAGGGCATGATACCTTTCATGCATTTATAACGAAATGAGAGGGGCTGGGGATTTAGCTCTCCGGCAAAGCGCCTGCCTGACAAGCGCAAGGTCATGAGTTCGGTTCCCGGTACCGGAGAAAAACCAAAAAAAAAAAAAAATATATAACGAAATGTGATGTTGGGAGGTGATGTCTAGGGGGAGGAGGTGAACCACTTGGATCATGGACTAGAAGACCCTCCCTCCTTCCTCCATTAATTTTTCTCTCTCTTCTTTCTTCCTTCATGCTGTGAAGGTATTTCTCATCTGCCATCCACCTCTGCCATACTACCCTATTTGGAGCCAGCTAACAAAGGACTGCAATTTCTACAAACTGAACCAAAAGAAACCTTTCCTCCTTAGAATTGTGGGTGCGGGATATTATGTACCAGTGACCAGAAAAGCAACAAAGATAGAATCGATAATGATTTCTGTTTTTCATTCTGATATTCATCATTTGTGCATCCCTTCTTTCCCCCTTGATTAGGTTCTTATCATTTTTTAATAAACAACTTTTGGTTTTATTGCATAATTATTTCTTTTTTATTAGATTTTATCATATATAATTATGTCTAATTGGAGAGGTTACTTTTCTCTTCTTGAAGTTTTTTTTAATTGAAATATATTAAAGTCTTTGTTTTCTGTCTTCTCGTCTAGTATATACACTTGTGTCTACAAATTTACATCTAGACACAATTTTGCATCCCATATGCTATTATATATGAACTATATTGCCATTGGCTTCCAAGCATTTTACAGCATCCATTGTGATTTCTTTTTTGGTAAAATTTACTTGCAATTCAAAAGCATATTGTCAGATATTAAGGGATTTTACTGTTAAATTTTTGATACTGATATTTAATTTAACTCAATTCTCTTGAATAAACTTAATCTCTGTTCAGGTGTGTTGAAGTTTCTTTCTGTAACATACTTATTATTGGTAACTTTTCAAGTAAATTTGAATGGTATATACTGTAATTCTGTGGTACAGTGCTCTCTATATATCAGTTAGATTAAGTTCATTAATGGTGCTATTCAAAACCAATCAAAATCACAGCAAGGTTTGCTTAGTGAGAGAGATAAGCAGAAAAGGTCAGGTCCATTTTAATGTACTTTATTATTTTCAGATTATTGACCTCACAGTTTCTGACTTCTTTTCTTGCCTTCTGAAGCCTTTAAACAGTTGTTCTTTGTATTTTATCCAGCTTTTATAGCTTTTCACAGGGGAGGAGTTGTTGTTATATAACTTACTCTTCAAAAACTGAAAATGGAACTCTACAGCAAACATATTTTCACTATTGGTATTAATATTTTATACCGAATTAAGAAATTTTCTTAAGATATCACAAAAGACATCCATGTAGGACATTTGTAGAATAAATTATTTTTCACATGGCTTGAAATTATTATATAGTTATTTAATGAATGTATTTCCAAAAACCAGAGTGGAAAAATAAATGAATATAAGTCAAAGCTCATTCATGAAGAATGGAAACATTTACCTCACTGATCATGTTTCAAAAGTGCTCACAACTTTATGTAGCACTTATCACTTATCTTTGGGAAACATGTTGCTTACATCTGCATCAAAGCTATAAAGGCTCACAGAATGTAGGAAACCTACATATTGGTATCAATAGTCTTTCTTTCATAAGCTAATGATAAAACTACTGTGTAGATGTGTGCAAAAATGAATAGTAAATGTGTATGTTTGCAACAACGTGCCTGTGTAACATGACTTCATATATAAACATTTATGTACATTCAGTTGGCTCAGTGGTTTGTTGGTGGTTGGCTTATCTGTAGAAATCTAGGAAGAGTTAGGTGTATTTCTAGCTAGTCATGCAGGAAGGTGCATTTATGAACACACGTGTGGATACCTGAAAAGGCCCAACATGTGTCTGTAGGCTGGTATAATCCAAATGAAAGTGGAGTAGGGTTGTTCAGGGAGATGGAGAGAAAATATCTAAGAATGGGAATAAGTAAGGAGAAAGTCACTAAGTGATAGGGCAATCACTCTATATCAGTATGACTTGGCAACTTTATACAGAACGCACTTGTCCTTTCCTCCAATCCTTCATGTTTATTTTAATTCTTCTGAAAGGTCTTTTGCCTTAGTACACGAAGAGCATCTTAAACTTTGCACCATAAGAAACTGTGACCTTGGTCTTGACTCCTGTTAAACAGTCAAATTCTTGTCTTCTTTCACTTCTGGAATCTTAAGCTTCATTTTGTGTTCTCAGCAAAAAGTCTTCCATGGACTATAATGTATATGCCTATCAGAGCACAAACCGAGCCTCTTTTCATAGACTCGCTCCTATTACGTCCATGAATTGGATAAGGCTAGTGTATAAGGAATTCTACAACCTTTTGAACACAAGTTTCAGAAAGCATATGACATTTCATGCTTATTCACCTTCCTCCCATCAAAATCACAAAATGCCTTCCTAAAACTCCAGACGCAAAACAGTTTGTTGTGGCTGAATCTACAGGAAATATAATAGGAATGATCATTTACAAAGATCATTGTTAAACTGTTTACAATATTGTGCTCATTCACAATTTCTAAGACAAGCAGAATACTTCCATATGCTAAACCCAAGTATAATAATAGGTAGTTTTAATTGCACTACATGAATAGAAGAGGTAGGGGATGATTGAAAATATTTATTATGGTATTTCTTGTACATTTTCAGCCCACTTTAATTAATGTTGAAGATAATCACAAAATGTTCTGATATCCTTATAATAAAATGACAATCTCTAGAATTTTAACAAAAAATTATTAATAATTTTCTAGAAGTGGGAGAATCGTTGGAAGCAATTTAAATAAGAGATCCTGAAAATGCCCAAATCTTGTATGGAATGAATATTGTGAGCACAGAGAGACTATCAGTGTTTGCTTTTATTTTGTTTTTTTTGTTTGTTTGTTTGTTTTTCCGGTACTGGGAATCAAACTCACTACCTTGCACTTGCCAGGCAGGCGCTGTGCAGCTGAGCTGAATCCCCAGGCCCCAAGGCTCACTTAAAATAAGTCAGATTGAAAGAATTTCGTATCCTTCTATAGAGTACTGAAGTGGTTGATTGATCATGTCAACTTGAGAAGTTTAGAGGCTTACCTAAACTTGGCTGTGCAATTGGCTCAGCAATTCTACGCCCTAGGATGTAGAGCAGCCATCCTAGGATGGATCATCACTTAGATAATATAAAAGGTAAACAAGGAAGGACAGAGGAGTTCCAATCTTTGGAGGAGCTTCAGTCTTCACCTTCAGCCTGGATGTCATCTCCTGGCTTCTAGTGCAGACTCTTTGGCTTCTGCCTTGGATCCTTTAGCCTTCCAGTGTAGACTCATCACCCTTCTATCACAGGCTGACCCCTCGGCCTCCTGATACAGTCTTGCATGGAATGCTGCAGTGGACTTCAGACCCTGGACTGATTCCTTCAGTCTGCAGTGTGCAGACACCCTCTGCATGCTTCCTCATCCAACTCTTTGGCTGACCATCATAAGCCAATCTTGTAATTTCTAATATATTTGTATATCTTGTGTTATATCTGTTTCTCTAAAAAACCCTGACTGATACAGGTACCATTATTAGTCTCCTAAGTGAATGCTGTTGACAGTATATTTTTATTTGAATATGATGCATAAAATGTACTTCACAGAATCATTATAAAAATGTATATTCATGAGTAAAAATTCAGTAGATCCAGAGCTGGTTGATTCTCCATGTCCAGAGTATTAGTCAAGAAGTTAAATTGTGACAGATATCTTGGCAAGTGGATATGGATCCTATGGTATTGACAGGCTTAGGGGGAGTGTACCGGTGGGAGGTGAGTGGGGATGTTCCTGCTAACTTTCTCTTTGGTTCCATCTAGTGGTTGATTTTGCTTGGATTGGTTGACATAGCATTTGTTTTATTCTTAACATGAGACATATTACTTTGCAGCTATAATATAACTTCATGTGGAACTACTGGGCCACTTCCTGGTTCATCTTAGAATATATTTAGAACAAGGTTGTATTCAGGACCTAGGCTATGATGCAAGCCTGTAGGTATAAGTTAAATGAGTCCACCAAAGAGAATCAGAATAGGAAATCTCTTTGTATTAAATATAATGTGGTTCCCATAACATTTTATTTTTTTCCCTGAGGCAGAGCCTTTATACATCACTCATGTGTTCTGATTATATTTATATCCTTTACTTCTTTTCATATTTTATTGACTCCAGTTCTCCTTTCTATCATTATACTGCTCATCACAAAACCCCAACTGTCCCAGTAATGTAAAATCAAGGGTAATTTTAATGTTTTCCTCTTCACTTCTAGCTGTGATTCCAACACTTCAAGTTTCACCACCCTGGTCAAGGAGACAAACATGCCCTCTTCCCCGTAGGTCCCGGGAAAAACTCCTCACAACACAGACACACCAAGTTTCAATTTCAATCAGAATACAATGTCTGTTCTCCAAAAATGTATCTAGTAACCACAGAAGAAAAAAGAACACAACCCCAACAATTTGTATTGGATAAAAGCTGATCACATGAAGGACTCCTCTTATCTTTATTTGACATCACTGTTTTCTTTCCTGCTAACAGCAACAGGCCATATTATATCCGGAGTAAGGAAAGTATCCATCAAAAAAATAAGTGAAATAAATCAGACCTCCATGTGTAAGCAATGTATTGTCTCACTAGTGTAAGAACCTGAAAGAGTGAATAAAAATAAGGAGGTATGATAGACATTGTGAAATGAAAGGAACATTCTCAAAAGTAAAGAGCAACTGGGGTGAAGGAACAGAGAAAAGAAAGAAGGGGAAATTATGTATGTATGTATATTCAGGATAGCTAACATAGATGTACTGCTGACTTCTATCACTTTCCTGAAAGGAACAGTTAATGATTAATTATTTGATCAATCTTGCATGTCTCCATTTATTTTCTGGAGAAACCACTTTGAAGATATCAATATGTAATATAATAACCATTGTTAATTTCCTACCACTTTGTCTGTAACTTTGTATTCTGTATACTGTTCTTATGCTGTTTTGTAAATGGATGTCTGTTTATTAATATGTTTTCCTTCTTTTATTCTTAAAACAAATAAAAAAACCTTGTTTTTTTCCAATCAGATTTTTAAAAAAAAAAAAAAAAAAAAAAAAAAAGAAAGTATCCATCACTTCTCCAGTAAACAATCATGACCAGTCTTCCTCAATTCCATCATGATCTCATTCATCACAAATGATACTCACTGAATAATAACTGTGGCCTGAAATGGTGCACAGTTCTATGCACTCATTATCTCAGAGAATCTTTCACAGCCCTGATTGGCAGGGTTTATTACCTTTACACAATAAGTAAACTGAAACATAAGGAAAATATGACAATGAAAAAATTATAGTATTAGTAAATTGCCAATTTAGGATCTGAAAATGGATTTATCTAATGCAAATAGTATCCAGCACAACATCTTCCACAAGTACCTGACTCATATGTGTTTTCTCTACTCTTTTACTACAATATAATCCTATTTAAAATAAGATATTTAACCAAATGATAACTTAATCTTTGCAATCCTTGGATCTATGAATCAAATCATGGCTCTTGCCTTGTTTCAACCCAGCAAGTAGCATAAATTTTGTAAATATGTGGAAGTAAGTGAGACCCTACACTGCTGGTTATGAGAAAAAAATTCCAGAATTGCAGCTGAGAGGGCCTTGCTTTTATTTTGAAAGAAACTTTACTCCACACAATAAACTTAATGGAAATATTCTTTGATACAAATTGCCAGCATGGCTGAGAAGACTTTAGCAGAGAATACCCACAACTTGTCACAATCAAAAGGAAATTGGAAAGAGGTCAAGTGTTATCATCCCCTTTTACATTGATTCAGTGTTCCAGGGTTTGGATGATTTGTTGGAAATTCATTTTTCCACATCATTGTTCCTTAAGGTTTGGATTGTTTTCTGGCTGAGTGACTTGTAATTTAAGGAGCATAAGAAAGTTCTTTTGTAAAAGACACTTAACAAGTCAACAAAAAGAGTTAGTCATGTTGCTAAAATATTTTCTTAGAATAATATTTTAAAAAATTATGAGAGATAACACCCAGCAAAAACATTGGTTAGTCAATTTCTCTGATGGTTCATGAACATGTGCATGTATTAAATGCAATTAGGAAAATCCTGAAAACGTGACAAAAATGATACAATCTTGATCATTATATGCTTTGATCCCCATAGTGGCAATGACATTACATTGAAAGCATCATTTGATAAATGCTGAAGTTTCTGGGTTTCTTCAAGGTTATACAAACAAAAATCAGATGACCATTTATATGTTAAGTGGAACTGCAAAAATACCTTATACCTCTAAGTTTATAGTACTCTAATGCTTTATTCACAAAAATTTCTTGTAAAACTGAATTAAGTAGTTTTATGTTTGCTGTCATATATATTATGTGCCTATCCAGGTGCAATTATACAGTAAATGTATAATTTTAATCCATATATCTTATTGAAAAATATCCATTACTTTTTCTAAAACAGTGCTAAAATAATTCTTCATTAGTTCTTTTGAAATGTAATAACTGGAGTAAAATTCACTGACTAAAGTTCAGGCATATAATAAATAATTGTAAAAACACTTGAATTAGTAGCTGAAAGTTGATTGAAATTAGTATTTCCAGATGGGATCCATACATCATTAACCGCAACTGTCATTTTATACTATATGATAGAAGAAATTCAGTTAAGATTAGATGGACATCAGATATTACACTAATGCTCCATTAATTTTTTCAGTGGTTTATTTTATAAAACATTTATCAAGAAAATTAGAAAAATCAAGCCTTTAAATTTATTTTCAATACTCAGAATCCATTTGTTTCTCTCTTTTATCTCTGAGAAGCTAGTCAATAAATTTTAATAGTCATTTTATCTATACTGTTGCCAGACCAAATAGAAGCATTATTCTATGTTTACCAAGGAAGATACTTAGCACTAAATGGAGATTTTTATATAGAAATATGATCTAAGTACTGACTACATGCTTAATGTATGAATATCAATCAAATTTTGATTTCAAACTCTTATTTTCTCTGGTGAAAGCTAGAGATGTGCAGCTTTTCAGCTCTGGTGATAAAATACTAATTAGCATCTTTTCAAGCAAATCCACTATGGCAAGAAAATACTTATGATGACCAGATAGTTCTACATGGGCTACATGGAGATAAGGATATCATTTCCCCCTATGTCTATCAGAGTCTTCAGAGATAACAATATCCTTGTGTTCATCAGATGATTACAGAGTTGCAGAGGGATCGGATACAGAAGTCTTGGTGTCAGATATATCTATACCTATCTTATCTATACCTGTATATGATATGGCAAAATAAATAAATATGATGAGTAGGTGCAGCAATATAGAGATATAGATTTATCTGTATATGTATACATGTATATGTATACAGATATATACACATGTATGTGTATATATACATATATGTATATATGTATATATACATATATGCATATATGTATGTATATAGATGTGTATATATACACATACACACACAAATATATATATAGAGAGAGATGTGTTTGTGACTATGTGCATGTGCGTGTGTGTGTGTGCTGGGAAAATGGGAGAAAGAATATTAAACCTGTCCTATCTGCATTTCAGGAGCACATACTGTTGCCAGTTGAAAAGCATTATCTAAATGTTTTAAATCCATTTTCTTCAGTAATTAAATTTCCCAATTCTTGGGACACATAAAATCTCAGTAGTACAGAAATTAATATTTCCCAATAAATGTGAAAATCTGAATGGAAAACGGAATAAAAATTTACTTGGTTATCTAGTCTTACAGTATTTTGGAACTACAAGAGACAGCAAGCCTTGTGTATTATAACACTTCTTTCATAAATGAAAAAGCTAAGGCTCAAAGAGGAGATATAACTCCAAATCAAAGAGCTATCAAGAACTAATGACCATTGACTTTTAGGTCAGTGAACCTTTCTCTTTCCTAAGCCGCCTTGCATGCTATTGATTCACTTTGCCATTTCCAACCTCTTGACACAAGTCAGTGAACTCTCCAAAGCACTATGTATAGGAAACATTTTTCTTTTTTGCTGTTTATCAAGAATCTATAGGCGGGGCTGGGGATTTAGCTCAGCGGCAAAGCGCCTGCCTGGCAAGCTCAAGGTCGTGAGTTCGGTCCCCGGTACCGGAGAAAAACCAAAAAAAAAAAAAAAAAAAAAAAGAATCTATAGGCAATTTTTTTAAATGTCTGTAATTTAACAAGATATTTTATACCCCATAGTTTTTAATCATTTTTACTTCTTATTATTAGTTTTTAAAAATCATTTCTTTAGTTATTTACAAACTCAGTTTCCAAATATTTCACTGAGTGATTGATAATTCTCTCTTAATTTTATCCACATTAGGGTGAAGAGTGATGAAGCATTTTTAAAAGCAGATAAGGTACTCCTTTTGTCTGGAAAAAGCATCCAGGGAAATTTATACTCATATAGACAAACAACATTTGCTTTTGGGTAATGGTACAGCCAATATTTAAGATCATCGTTATCAAAGTACAAATCCAGCCAGGTGGAGTAGTACCTGCCTGTAATCCCAACACTGTGGGAGGCCTAGCCAGGAAGACCACAAGTTTGAGCCCAGCCTGGATGATTTGGTGGCTTACTGAAACTCTTACAAAGCAAAAAATGTAAAAAATGCTGGAACTGTAGCTCAGTGCAAAACATCTGGGTTCAATCCCTCATACCAGAAAAATAAATAAAAATAAAGTTTCATTTTTAAGTGTTTGGCTTTCTGTCTGGAAATGATAGTTGAACAAAATAAATAATATGATTACTTTTACTAATAATATTATTATCATTTTAGGATTCTAACATAAATTTTCCTTTGTCACATCTTTCTCATAGGTGATTTCTGTTCTTTCCATTTTTTTTTGTATATATCTTTCACTGGTCATTGCATATAATCACCTTGTGCTTAAGAAAACATCAAAACTAAATGATAAAAACTTATTTATCTACAATGAAAAGTAAATGTGAACCATTTATTCATAAATTTTTATATTCAAATGTGATAGCCATAGCTGGTCACTCATTTCCATTTTAGAATATTCCAGCTTTCCTGTTCTTATTAACTACCAACCTGTTTCATCAAACCTCAAGTTATTTCAAAAAATAATGAATTTTCTTGGTTTAATGCCATTTTTCTCCTTTAAATGGTAATTCTTTTCTGGTGATAATTTTTTGAATCACCAGTAATGGAAATGAATATTTTAAAATATGTTACTAAGCCTAAATGATATTATATTGGGAATATGTAAATAGTACCATTCACTTCAGGGCACAATTTAGTACCTCTATTGTCCTTTTTATGGAAAATATCTAACAATATTTCTATAACATTATCAAGGCTATCAAAATATATGTAAGAGTGTCTTTTGATTCAAAAATGGCAGAAACACAATCATAAACTCTTTATGTTGAGAAAGCAAAATAACCACAATCTTGGTAGTAGAAATAAAACTCCTCAAAATCTTCCTACTGAACTATCCTAATTCTAATGCCAAGATAGATTTAACAAAGCTTACCTAATTTATAATCCAGCTACATCAGTTTACGAACTTAATTTGTTTTAAGATTTTGGAGAAGATTGCTGCATTTGTGCATGAGCGGGGAAGATGGCAGGGATTGCTTTTATCACCAGAAGCAGAGTTTGCCAACATAAGCAAAATTCTGCCCAATGCTTTTGTTTGTAAGCCGTATTACTTGCCAATATAAGATAGTGTTCATGAACCAAGATATTACTGTAGCTATTATAGTGCAAGGGCAAGCAGAAACACTGAAATGACACCTGAGATTTTGAGGCAGATCTATTTATGTCAATGAACACGGATCAGGATCATTCCCAGCATATCAGGCCCTGATCTCTAGTGGTCTAGGGCTTATATAGGACAAGCAAGCAGGAAGTACAGAGGTAGAGTGGCTTGTCAATTGGGGATTGGTTTACATAATGTGCATCACAGTGACCAGCCATTTCACAGAGACAAAGTAACAAGAACTGCAACTGGAACTATTACCTGGGCAACTAATAAACCAAACTGTACTGACTGTGGGGAGCATCTTCTGCTACAGTAGCAGTCTAAGAGTTTTTATTTTTTATTTTAAAGAGAAGAAAGATAAACAAAAAATGAAACCGAGATTTGAAACAGGTTAGCAGGACAGTTATAATAGTTGATTCATTGCAAATTGTTGTCTTCATATTAGTTAATCAGAGTACAAGACGTAGGCATGCTATTTTGTCTAAACAATATTAGCACAAAACCTTCTTTTCAAGGAACTAGGAAAGGTAGCTGAAAAACTATCTTAAATATCTTGTGTATGCATATATTTTGTTTTCTTTTTCCATTTCATCCTTTCCCCTTCCCCATATCACAGTTTGTCTTTTCTTTGCAATTTTTTTCCCAGTTCACAATACCTGTTACATGTTTCAGATCCTATATTCTTGCTCAATTTCTTGTACTAGTGAGAAAATATGATGTTTAAACATATGAGTGTGATTTATTTTACTTATGACTGTGGTCTCAAATTGCATCCATTTACCAATGCAAGTCTCCACTTTATCCTTCTTTGTGAATGAGTAGTAATTCATTATATATATATAAAAAACCACATCTTTTTTATTCATTCTTCTGTTACTGGGAATCTAGGTTGATTCCAAGATTTAGCTATTACAAATTGTGCTGCTATAAACATGGGTGCATGCATCCATGCATCCACATCACTGTTGTATGATATTTTTAATTTCTCTGGGAAGATACCTAGAAGAGCAATATTTGATTCAAATGGGACATCTAATCCCAGTTTCTTAAGGAATCTCCACACTGGTTTCCACAGTGGTTGCACCCGCCTGCATTCTCACCACCAATGGAGAAGGTTTTTTTTTTTCCCAACAACCCCTCTAACATTTGTTATTGGTCAATATTTTTATATTTGCCATTCTTTCTGGGGTGAAATGGAATCTCAGTGTTGTTTTACTTTGCATCCCTAAAATGACCATGATCTTGAAAATGTTTTCATGTATTTATTTGTCATTTGTATTTCTTCATCTGAGAAGTATATATTCATTTCAGATGCCTATTTTTGGATTGGGTCTTTGAATTTGGGGAGTTAGATTTTTTCAATTATTTATGTGTTCTACATATAAGTCCTTTATCTGTGGGACAGCAGGCTATAATTTTCCCCTTTCTGTGGATTCTCTTCTCTCTGTTGGAGATTTCTTTTGTCATGCAAAAGCTTTTTAATAACGTGAGATCCCATTTGTTGATTCTTTGTAATATTTCCCTTGCAATCTGAGTTTTGTTCATGAAGTCTCTGCCTAAATCTATGGCTTCAAGATTTCTGCCTATTATTTCTTCCAGTAAATTTACTGTTTCTGTTTTCATATTTAGATCTTTGATCCATTTTGACTTTAGTTTAGTGCATGATGATAGACATAGGTATAGTGTTAGTCCTTGGTATGTGGAGAGCCAATTTTTCCAGCACCATTTAACAAAAAGGCTATTTTTCTTCCAGTGAACATGTTTGGCTCCTTTGTCAAATAAGGCGGCTAAGTGTGTTTAGGGTTTCATCTGCATCTTCTGTTCTGTTCCACTGCTCCTCGTGCCTGGTTGTTTTGGTTTTTTTTTTTTTGCCAATATCCTGTTGATTTTATCAGAGTAGTTTTAGTATAATTTCAGGACTGGGATTGTCATGCCTACTGACTTACCTGTGTTGCCCAGAACTGCTTCTGCTATTCTAGCTCTTTTCTGGTTCTAAATAAGTTTGAGGAATGTTTTCTCTAGATCTGTGATATATGTTAATGGTATTTTGATTGGGACTGTATTAAATCTGTATAGCAGTTTTCAGAGTATGGCCATTTTCACTATAATTGTTCTTCCTGTCCAAGAACAAGGGCTATCTTTCCATTTTCTGATATCCTTTTCAATCTTTTTTTTTCACGGTACTGTGATTTTCATTGTATAGATCTTTTAAAACCTTTGTTAGATTGATTCCTAAGTGTTTCCATTTTTTTGGATGTTATTGCGAAGGGTTTGTTTTCTCCAATTTCTCCCTTTGTGTTTGTTTGTGTATAGGAATGCTATTGACTTGATTGTTGAGTTTGTATCCCACTTCACTTCTGAATTAGGGTATGAAATCTATAAGGTTTTTGGTAGAGATGTTTGGGTCATCATGTCATCTTCAAATATTGATAATTTAACTTCTTCCTTTCTTATGTTTATTCCCCATTTTTTCCACTGGTTTAATTGCTCTAGTTAGTTTTTCCAAAACTATATTGCATAGAAGTGGAGATAGTGGACATCCTTGTCTTGATCCTGATTTTAGAGTGAAAGTTTTAAGTTTCTGATATTTGAATATAATATTAACTGTTGGTTTGTCACAGATGACTTTTATAAGATTGACGTAAACACCATCAGTACTAACTTTCTGTTGGGATTTTATCATGAATGGATGCTGAACTTTGTGAAATACTTTTTCTGCGTCTATTGAGATGCTCATGTGTATTTTATCTTTGGTTATGTTAATATGGTGTATTACATTTACTAATTTGCACACATTGAACCATCCTTGCATTCCAGGTATGAATACTTCTTGTTCATGATGTATAATCTTCTGGATGATTTATTGCATTCTGTTTGCCATTGTCTTATTTTTTTTTTTTTTTATTTTAAGGATAAAAGAAGGGAAACATTAACAGACATACAACATTTTACAACATATCACAAGCACAATACAGACAATACAGAGTTCCAAACAAAGTGGTAGGGAATTAACAATA
>NW_004955571.1:882970-884220 GCF_000276665.1 Chinchilla lanigera
TACCTGGCTCTTTGGGCGCTTTTCGGCTGGGAATCGCGGTGGTATGAGTCCGGCCCACACTCGGACCCAGGAGCGCTGCAGCTCCCGGAGAACTGGCTCCATTGTCTTATTTAGGATTTTTGCGTTGATATTCATTAGGGAGATTGGCCATGAGTTTTATTTCTTGGTTGTTTTCTTCTCTGGTTTTAGAATCAGAGTAATACTTGCTTGTAGGCATGGTTTTGGAAGTATTGCTTCACTTTCAATTTATTTAAAGTGCTTCAGCTTTAGTGGCATTAGTTCTTCCCTAAAATTCCTGTAGAAGTCAGCAGTGAATCCATCAGGGTCTTGGCTTTCCTTTGTTTGTAAATTTTTAATTACATTTTCAATTTCATTGGCTAATATTGGTTTATTTAGAATTTTTATATCTTCTTGATTTAGCTTTGCCAACTTGACTGTGTCTAGGAATCTGTCCATTTGTTCTCTTTTCCATTTAATTATAATGTGAGTTCTCATAGTAAGTACTGATGATCTCCTAGAATTTTGTGGGATCTGTTGTGATATCCACCTTTTCATTTTGAATTGCTTGAATTTGTGTTCTTTCCTCTTTTTGATGAGGATGGATAATGGTTTATCAATTTTACCAGTTCTTTAAAAGAATCAACTTTTGGATTGATTGTTTTTTATTATTTTCTTAGGCTCAATTGCATTAATTTCTGCTCTTATCTTTATAATATCCTGCCTTGTATGAGCTTTGGGTGTGCTTTGTTATTGATTTTCTAGACGTTTGATGTTCCACATTAGGTTATTTACTTGCCCTTGTTCTCTTTTCCTGATGTGTGATTTCATCACTATAAATTTCCCTTTTAGGACTGAGTTAATTGCATCACATAAGCTTCAGTATATTGTATCAGTATTATTGTTTAATTGTATATACATTTTAATTTTGTCTTTAATTTCCTCTGTGACCAATTGTTTTTTCAGCAGAGTGCTGTTTAATTTCCATGTGTTAATGTATGGTGTTTTTGCATTTTCTTTTAATTTTAAAAATAAAAGGAAGGAAACATTAGCAGACAGACATCCATTTACAAAATAGCAAAAGAACAATACAAACAATACAGAGTTACACACAAAGTGGTAGGAAATTAACAATGCTTGCTGTAGTACATATTGACATCTTCAAAGTGGTTTCTCATGAAAACAAATAGAGACAGGCAATATTGATCAGTCAAGGATTCATTAACAGTTTCTTTCAGCAAAGAAATAGAAGA
>NW_004955571.1:884792-898349 GCF_000276665.1 Chinchilla lanigera
ATTGGTTGATTTCTTAATGCTGGCCATTCTTACTAGGGTAGGGTGGAATCTCAATGTTGTTTTAATTTGCATTTCTCGAATGGCTAATGATGTTGAACATTTTCTCATGTATTTATTTGCCATTTGTATTTCCTTATCTGAGAAGTGTGCATTCATCTCAGCTGCCCATTTCTGGACTGGGTCTTTGAATATGGGGGCACTGATATTTTTTAATTCTTTATATGTTCTAGATAGAAGCCCTTTGTCTGAGGGACAATCAGCTAAAATTTTTCCAAGTTTCTGGGGTTTCTTTTTACTCTGCTGGTGATTTCTTTAGATGTGCAGAAACTTTTCAGTAGGATGAGATCCCAGTTGTTGATTCTTTGAAGTGGTTCACATGCAGTTTGGTTTTTCCTCATGAACTCTCTGCCTACCCCATGTCTTCAAGGTTTTTACCTACTTTCTCTTCCAATAGATTTAGTATTTCTGTTTTAATATTGAGATCTGTGATCCATTTTGCCTTGAGTTTGGTGCATGGTGATAGACTTTGGTCTATTTTCAGTCTTTGGCAGATGGCAAGCCGATTTTTCCAGCACCATTTATTAAGGAGGCTTTCATTCTTCCAGTGAGTGTGTTTGGTCCCTTTATCAAAGATTAGGGGACTGAGTGTGTTTTTGGTTGTGGCTGTTTCTTCCAGTCTGTTCCATTGATCCTCAGGTCTGTTTTTCAGCCAGTGCCAGGTTGATTTTATTACAGTACCTTTGTAGTATAATTTCAGATCAGGTAATGTGGTTCCAGCTGACTTGTCCTTGTTGCCCAGAAGTGCTTTTACTATTCTGGGACTCTTCTGGTTCCAGATGAATTTCAGGCATGTTTTCTCGAGATCTGTGAGGTATATTAATGGTAGTTTCATGGGAATTGCATCAAATCTCTACAGCAGTTTTGGGAGCATGGCCATTTTCACAATGTTGGTTCTTCATATCCATGAGCAAGGAATATTTTTCCATTTATTGAAATCTTCATTGATCTCTTTCTTCAGAGTACTGTAGCTTTCATTGAATAGATTTTCTACTTCCTTTGTTAGATTGATTCCTAAATATTTCAATTTCTTTGATTTTATTGTGAAAGGTGTGGCTTCCTTCATTTCTCTCCCAGTCTGTTTGTTGTTTGTGTATAGGAATGCTATTGATTTTTGTGTGTTGACTTTGTATCCAGCTACACTGCTGAATTTGTTGATTAATTCAAAGAGTCTTCTTGTGTAGTTTTTGGGATCTTCCATGTAAAGTTTCATGTCATCTGCACACAGTGATAGTTTTACATCTTCCTTTCCTATCCTTATTCTTTTTATTTCTCTCTCTTGTCCGATTGCTATGCCTAATGGTTCCAGAACTATATTGAAGAGAAGTGCTGACAGTGGACATCCTTGTCTTCCTTCCTATTTTAAAGTCAAAGCTTTCAGTTTTTGTCCATTTAGAATGATGTTGGTTATTGGATTGTCATAGATGCCTTTGATCAGGTTAAGGTAAAGACCATCTATTCCTATTTGTGTAGAGTTTTTATCATGAATGCATGTTGGATTTTGTCAAAAGCTTTCTCTGCATCTATTGAGATGATCGTGTGGTTTTTGTCTCTGGCTCCATTGATATGGTGTATAACATTTAAAGACTGGCCAATATTGAACCAACCCTGCATTCCTGGAATGAATCCGACTTGGTTGTGATGTATGATTTTCTTGATAATTTGCTGCATTCTATTTGCTAGTATTTATTGAGTATCTTTGCATTTATATTCATTAGGGTGATTGGTCTGTAGTTTGCTTTCTTGGTTGGGTTTTTCTCTGGTTTTGGTATCAGTATGATGCTTGCCTCCAGAAATGAGTTAAGGAGAATTGCTTCCTTTTCAATTTCATTGATGACTTTGAGGAGTGTTGGTCTTAAATCTTGTCTGAATTTCTTGTAAAATTCTGCTTTGAAACCATTAGGGCCTGGGCTTGTCTTTGTTGGTGGGTTTCTAATCACGTTTTCAATCTTATTAATTGGCATTGGGTTGTTCAGGAATTTGATATCTTCTTGACTCAACCTTGGCAATTCATACATATCCAGGAATCTGTCCATTTCTTCTGAGTTTTCTATCCTATGGCAGTAAGATTTTCGAAGTAGGTATGAATGATCTTCTGAATTTCTGTGCAATCTGTAGTAATTTCATCCTTTCATTCCTTACTGCATGACTTTGAGTTCTTTCCTTCCCTTTTTTGATAAGGTTGGCTAGGGGATTATCAATTCTATTTATTCTTTCAAAGAACGAACTCTTTGACTCATCTGTTTTTTAGAGGGCTTTCTTTGTCTCAATTCTATTAATTTCTACCCTAATCTTTATAATCTTCTCCCTTCCTTGGGTTTTGGGCTTGACTTGTTCTTCTTTTTCTAAAAGTTTAAGATGCAACATTAAGCTATTTATTTGTTCTCTTTCTGTTTTCCTTATGTGCAAATTTACTGCTATAAATTTCCCTGAGGACTACTTTCATTGCATCCCATAGATTCCAGTAAGTTGTATTTACATTTTCATTTGTTTGTAAGTATTTTTTAATTTCATCTTTAATTTACTCTGTTACCCATTGGCTGTTCGGGAGGTTGTTGTTTAATTTTGAAGTGTTTATGGAGTTTTTGGAGATCCTTTTGTGATTAATTTCCAATTTCATTGCACTGAGGTCAGATAATATGCATAGGATAATTTCAGTTCTTTTGCATTTCAGAAGGTATGCTCTACGGTCTAGAATGTGGTCTATTTTAGTGAAAGCCCCATGTGCAGCTGAGAAAAATGTGTATTCTGATGTTGTGGGGTGGAATACTGTATACATCTACTAAGTTCATTTGTTTGCAGCTTTGGTTCAGATCTGTTATATCCTTGCTGATTTTTTGTCTAGTTGACCTATCTGTTTGCGTCAATTGGGTGTTGAGGTCCCCTGTTACAATAGTGTTGTTAATTATATGGGTTTTCATGACTGTTAAGATTTGTATTGTATAATTTGGAGCTCCAATATTTGGTATATACATGTTTATTATTGTTATCTCATCCTCTTGCATTTTTCCCCTGACCAGAATATAGTGACCTTCTTTGTCTCTTTTGATTGTTGTTGGTTTGAAGTTTACATTGTCTAAAACAGAATAGCTACACCTGCTTTTTTCTGAGTTCCTGTTGCATGGAAGATTGTTTTCATACTTTGACTTTTAGTCTGTGGATTTCCTTTTGTGTGAAATGTGTTTCCTGTATAAAGCATATAGTTCGATTTTGACTTTTAATGTACTCTGCCCATCTGTTTCTTTTGACTGGAGAATTGAGGCCATTTACATTTGTAGTTATACCCAATATGTGTTGATTTAACATTGTCATGTTATTTACTTGCATTGGTGTCCTATTTTTTCTACCTGTTCATTTGCTTGCTTATCTTGATGTTTCATTTCTACTGTTGTTCTTGAAATTGCTGTCAGATTTTTTCTATCTAGAATATCTTTTAGTACTCTTTGTGATGCTCACATGGCACTCATGAAGTTCTTCACTTGTTCTTTGTGGTAGAAATATTTTATTTCTCCATTGAATTTGAGGGATATTTTATCAGGGTACATCAGTCTTGGTTGGATGCTGTTCTGTCTCAGGACCTGTAATACTTCAGTCCAAGCTCTTCTCGATTGGATGGTTTGTGCTGAGAAGTCTGCCATGATTCCGATGTGCTTTCCCTTATAGGTAATCTATTTCTTTTCTTGAGCAGCTTTTAATATTTTGTTCTTTGGCTGGAGATCTGGGAACTTGACTATTATATGTGCGAATGTAGTTTTATTTTGGTTGTGGTTGTTTGGAGTTCTATATGTGTCATTTACCTGTACATCGGGTTCTGTTTCCATACTTGGGAAATTTTCTGCTATTATTTCTTTTTTGGGGGGGGGCAGGAATTGAACTCAGGACCTTGCACTTGCCAGGCAGGCACTTGTGCCCCTGAGGTATATCTCCAGCCCTCTGCTATTATTTCTGCAAATATTGTTTTTATGTCAGATGTGTTGCCTCCTACTGTTTTATTGACTCATATTAGTCATACATTATTCCTCTTTGCCTCATCTTGCAGCTGCTGAATTGATTTTTCCTGGATTCGTGTTTATTTTACGAGATCCTTTCTTTCATAGTCGATAGTTGCCATCCTGTCTTCAAAGTCTGAAAATCTATCCTCAGCCTCATTCAAGCACTTTTGGCAGCTTTCAATGAAAGCTTTGTTTTCCTGGAAGTCTCTTTAAAACCAGTTCATTCATTCTAAGTCCTTTGTATATTTTTCATTTAACGCTTCTGTCCATTGTCTTTGTTCTTCTATTTTCTTATATGTTTCTTCTTCAGACGCTTTGAGCCATTTTTTCATTATTATTGTCATTTCATTTCTTGCCTGAGAGATTATTTCTGATCTCATCTTTTCTATGGCCTTATGGAGTTGTTTCTTTACTTCCTTTGTAATCATTTCAGCTATTTCAGGCATGTGCTTAATAAGTTCTCCTATGTCGATGTCTCCTGGACTTGTTCTGAGTGTGGTGGAGTTCTGGGATTGTGTTTTAGTCTTTCGCTTTGTTATGTTTGCTACCGGATGCAGAAAGTTCAGTTTCTCTCTTCAGTGGCTGCACAGCAAAGGCCGCTAGTGTCCCTAGTTTTCCTGTTGGTCAGCTTTGCCCCTCAGTGACTGCTGAGGGGCACTACTTAGTCTCAGATTTTCTGGCAGTTGATGATTTGTATCTAGTTATCCCAGGTCTCAGGCACGGGCATTGGTATCAGCTGATGGCAGACTGTCTGATCCAGCATCCCCTTGCAGTTTAGGGCACGTGCATGGCCCGGACTCAGGTTGCGCTGGTGTGACAATCCCGGTCCAGTGGATCTATGCCCCGGGAAGCTCAGGGTACAGGCAAAACCCAGACACAAACTGCAGTGTCGACAGTTTGTGAACCACCTGATTCTGTGTCTCTGGTCAGTTCAGGACACATACAGGAACCAGATGTGGGCCATACTGACAGCAATCACAGACTGCTATTGCCTGCAATCCCCTGGGGGTTCCAGGTGCAAGTAAAGAATGGATTCGATCCACGGGCACAGCAGCTCTTGGAGCACTTGCTCACTCGGTGCCGGGCAAGTGCAGGGAGGTCCCACATGCAAACCCCAGTGAGAGCAGTCCCTGGGGCTTCTGAGTGAGGACCTCCTGTCTGCCGCAAGTGCACAAAGGGCAGAGATTCAGATTGTAATGGCAGCGGGGTCCTGAGTCACCTGCTGTGCCTTTAGGTAGTAGATGTTGAATACTTGCCTCTCTCTGTGAGTTTCAGCTGGGGACCGTGGTGGTGGGAGTGGGTACCAGCCCTCCCGGTTCTGCTTCTTAGTCAGTTCAGGAAGTGCACAAGAGCAAGACCTGGGCCACTCAAAGAGCAATCACAGACTGCCCATGCCTGCAATGCCCCAGGCCGTCAGGTGCAAGTAAAGCACAGAATCAAACCATAGGACCAGCAGCTCTTGGAGCACTCTGTCACTCAATGCAGGGCTCACGCAGGGAGGGCCCACATGTGAACCCTGGTGAGAGCAGTTCCCAGAGCTTCTGAGTGAGGAATTCCTGTCTGCTGCAGGTGCACAGAGGGCACCAATGTAGGTTTTGTGGTTTCTTTTGTCATTGATTACCAGTTTCACTGTGTATGGTCAGAGAGTATGCATGGGTTGACTTAAATTCTTCTACATTTACTTAAATATGTTTTGTCAGCTAATATATGATCTATTTTGGAGAACATCCCTCATGCACCTGAGAAGAATGTACAATCTGATGTTTTGATGAAGAACACTCTGTAGACATTTACCAAGTCCACTTGTTCACAGGCTTCGATTAATTCTAATATTTCTTTGTTGACTTTTTTGTCCAGTTTATCTATTCATGAGAATTGGGTATTAAGGTCCCTCACTAAAATTGTATAATGTTTCTTTTGTTTTTTATGTTGGTTAATATTTGCTTTATGTAGATGGGTGAACCTGTGTTTGGTGTATAAATATTTTTTATTGTTTTCTCTTCTTGGAGTTTTCCCTTAACCAATATATTTGATGACCTTCTTTGTATCTTTGGATCAGTCTTGGCTAGAAGTTCACATTTTCTGCAAATAGAATAGCTACCCCTGCTTTTTCTGGGTTCCTATAGTATGGAGAGTTTTGTTCAACCTTTGACCTTTAGTCTATGAATTTCTTTTGGGGTTAAATATGTTTCTTCTGTGGAACATATTGTTAGATCTTGCTTCTTGATCCATTCTGCTAGTCTATTCCTTTTGATTGGAGAGTTGAGACAATTTATGCTGATAATTATAACTGATATATATTGGCTTTTCTTTTCCAAGTTTTTTTCCTTGCTATTTGTTCCCTGTCTTTCTACTCTGTTTAATTGCTTATCCTGCCTAGTGTTTCTTTCTACAGGTGTTCTTGCATTTGTGATCTTAATAATCTCTTTCTAATATGTTTTTCAGAACAGTCTGTAGAGCTGGTTAGGTGGTCATAAATTTCTTCAGTTTTTCTTTGTCATGGAAATATCCTATTTCTCCATCAATTTTGCAAGATAGTTTTTTGAGATACAACAATCTGAGTTGAAGATTGTTTTCTTTTAGGGCTTGAAATATTTCACTCCAAGATCTTCTTGCCAAAGACTGAAAATAGTCCCATGTCTATCACCATGCACCAAACTCAAGTGAATATGGATCAAAGATCTCAATATTAAAACAATAGCCCAAAATCTACTGGAAGAGAAAGTAGGTAAAAATCTTGAAGACCTAGGGGTAGGCAGAGAATTCTTGAACAAAAACTAAACTGCAAGGGAAATACTTCAAAGAATCAACAACTGGGATCTCATCTTACTGAAACGTTTTTGTACATCCAAAGAAATCACCAGAAGAGTAAAAAGAAAACCCACAAATTGGGAAAAGGTTTTGGCTGACTGTCCCTTGCACAAAGAACTTCTCTCTAGAATACATAAAGAATTAAAAAACATCAGCTCCGCTCAAATTCAAAGATCCAATCCCAAAATGGGCATTTGAGATGAATACACACTTCTCAGATAAAAAAATATAAATGGCAAATAAATACATGACAAAATGTTCAACATCATTAGTCATTTGAGAAATGCAAATTAAAACAACACTGAGATTTCATCTCATTTCAGAGAGAATGGCTATCGTTAAGAAATCAGCTAATAACAAATGCTGGCAAGGCTGTGAGAGAAAGAAACACTACTCCACTGTTAATGGGAGTGTGGATTGGTGCAGTCACTGTGGAATTCAGTCTGCAAATTCCTCAGTAAACTAAGACTATAGGTCTCATTCAACCCAGCTGTTTCCCTTTGGGGTATTTTTCCAGAATAACTACTAACATACCACAGCAGTATACGTGCACCCATGTTTATAGCTGCACAGTTTGTAATAGCTAAATCATGGAAGCAACCCAAATGCCCATCAACTGAGGAGGGGATAAAAAAAGTTGTAGTATTTTTACATAATGGAATATTACTCAGCTATAAAGAAAGATAAACTTGAGGCTTTCATAGGTAAATGGATGCAGCTAGAGTCCATACTCATAAGCAAAATAAATCTGACCCATGTGTGTAAATTGTCTCACTAGTGTAAGAACCTGAATTGCCTAACATTGTCTCACTAGTGTAAGAACCTGAAAGAGTAAATAAAGTCTGAAAGGTACAATAGATATTGTGAAAAGGAAAGAAACTACTCAAAGGGAAGGAACAACTTGGATGAGGGAAAAGAGGAAAAGAAAAGAAAAATGTATATATTCACAGGATAGCTTAAAGAGTTGTACTACTGACTTCTATTGCTTTATTGAAGGAAACAGTTAATGTTTAATTGTTTGATCAATCTTACATGCCTATATTTTTTTAACTGAGTAACAAATTTGAAGATAACTATATGTAATACAACATATAGTTACATATGTAATACAACAACCGTTGCTTATTTCCTATCACCTTTTCTGAAATGCTGTATTGCTTCTGTTGCTTGGGTGTGGTTTTGTTTACATCTGTTTGTTAATGTGTTCTGATTCTTTTATTTTTAAAATAAAATAAATTTAATTTGGAGGTTCTGCCTCAGGTGGTAAGAAAAAAAGAAACTAAAATAAAATAACAACAACATAAACATAAACAAAACAAAGCAAAAACAATAAAAGTGATACAGGGTTTTAAAACAAATTCATACGTAGTAACAGTGGTTGTTATATTTCGCTTCGTTATTGTCAAGGATGTTGCTCAGATTACCAGGTGTAAGAATACAAGATTAAAAAAAAAAAGAATACAAGATTGATTAAACCATTAAAGAGAATAAAAACTACTAAAAAAACCCATTAGAAATGATTCAGAGCTTCACTAGACAAGATGGCAGGAATTCACCAGTTGTTGTTAAATTGCATATTGTTGTCTTCAAATTTATTGGAGCACTCACTTTTTAAACAAGATTTTCAGGTGATAATTATGCATAATTATATCATTATAATTTGAGGCTTACTACTCTATGAGACATTTTCCCTTTGGCAATTGTTCATGCTAGAAACAGAGTTCAGCCGATCAGCTCATTATGAAAGCCTTGGAAAAGAAGGAAAGAGAAAGAGAAGAAGACAAAGATAATCTATTGTGAAATTGCTTAGCATAGGCGTGCAAGAAAATTCCAAAATACACCCACAAACCAGTGTCAATTTCATGTCTCTCAAGTAATTATTTATACAGGTAGCAAAAACTATGAATAATAATCATTAATTTATCCAACCTTTCTTCCTTTCTTCCTTCATTTCTTTCATTTTTAGTTGTGTAGGTATTTTCTACAAATCTACAGCTCTTTATGTGTGGTTTTCAACTTGTGATATTTTTGAACCCTAGGGAATATTTAGAATTTTTGTTGTCACAACTTGAGAAGAAGGTGTAAATGGTATCTGGAGGGTAGAGGCAGGAATATTAGTACTAGTATAGATCTAATACACAGCATAGCTGCTTACAACAAACAATCACATGCCCTGAGATGCATTACCACTAATTTTGAGAAGCCATGTTGTACAGCATATTATTTTAGAGAATATATAGACACAATTTTTAAAGAGGCAAAACCTCACTTGTAAAAATTAGAGTAAGGTGTTTAAAGATGTTCTCTGGAAAAACACTCCATTATGAGAAGCTACATGATCAGGGTATTAGAAGAATAGAGAGATCTCAAGTGCAAACTGGTTGGATCACATATGTAGCTATGCAATATAGAGTTCATCTTATTAGTACATACATTAAACATTCCTGAATGGCACTATAAAAGCAGACGAGTAGCAAGTTTTCAATGTTAAAAATGTCAAAATTGAGAAACCACATAGTAAGTACCCTTGAGATAATGCCATTCTATTAGGAGATCCACAGACATTAATCCTGACATTAACCACTTGTAAAAGTAATTTACAATTTTTAAAATGCATAATTGTGAAAACTGCAGAATAATTCTCGTGGTTGTGCTACTCACTGTCATTTCATGACATTACCTTTAGTCTGTTGAGTGTTGTAAAATCTCTGTTGAGAAAAACCAGGGTTGCAGTGCAGCCACAGGAAACCATCAGTCAGCCTCAGGCACTGACAGATTTTCTTGTGTAGAAACACTGTCTATTAACTGCAACACTCAAGATTCCATATTGACGTGCATAAGGGACACTGATGAGGGTAGTTCTTAGAAATATGGAAAATTGGAAAAGGCAAAGGTAAGGCACCAAAGATCTGACAGGCTGCTGATGTTAGTTTTATGTTCTCTGCCTCCCACCTAGACAGGTTGGAGGTCTCTAAAGTTCAGAAAACATGTTTTAGGGATGTGTCTTCTAACCTTATGGGGGGTTGGAGCAACGTATTCAATTTCAGTAACAGTGTTCTTGCTAAAAACGGAAATCGAACTTGTGTAATGATTGATACTTATCACATGGTTTCTCTGCTAGATGGTCAAGCATTATATTGCATCCTGAGGAAAGCAGTGACTCTACTACTGCTCTATTTGCTTTAAGCAAGTTGCAATGAATTATCATTTACAGGCATTCAAGTATGTGATTATATCATCTTACATGGTAGATTCTGTACTATATTGTATAGCTTTTGTTCCTCACCAAGGTTCACTCATCATTGCCCTGACAAAGCACAGAAAAGTGCATGACCTTGAAATTAGACATGGCAACTTTGGCCTTTCTCAAGTGATTGGTGTTAATTTGCCGACCTTTGTAGAGATGATTAGTAAAAATTGGTAGTTGTTGCATCACAGGCACTTAAAGACAAACACACACTCACTTGTAATCTATACACTCACTTGTAATCTATGACTTTAATTTTAAGTAGGTTTTATATAAAGAATAATAAAGCAGCTGCTATTGAAAATAACTTGTGCTATGTGAAGAGTAGGGTAACATTAAAATTTTTTTGGATTTTTTTCCCATTTCTGGATTGTTTTGTTTTTGAAAAATGCATACCATCAATAAAAACTATGATATCTGGTTATTTTTCATTTTCTAAAGTATTTATATCTTTGATAAATATCCTTTGTTCCTCCACACTCACTGGTTAACTGACAACAATGCAAAAATAGTGTACTTAACATGAAATACTAAAGTTGAAATGTTGTTAAAAACAAAATAATAGGTGTTAATATGCTGGTTTTCACAGAGATGGCCAATGATTGTATTTGTTACATTCTTGAAGGGTACAGGTACATTCACTTTATCTGTCAATTTACTACAAACGTATCCAATGACAGTTTATTTAGATATAGTTCACATACTATAAAATTTAACCTGTTTTAATGTATAATTTGGTGGTTTCTGTACACACATACAGTTGTACAACCACCCACATAATATAAATTCCGAATATCTTCATCACTCCTAGAAGAAACCTATACCGATTAACAGCAACTTTTCATTCTCATTTTCTCCTATCCGAAGACAATGGGATCATAAAATGCCACATAGTGAAAATAGGCAAAAATAACTTGCTTACTTGCTCCAGGAAATGGTTTCTCCTGGAATCTAAAACAGAATTAACATGTAATTAAATGTTTTCATAATTTTAAACCAAGTTGAATATTAAGTAGCTCCTTACTTCACAAGACCAACCTTAGAAACACCAAACTCAGAGTAAAAACCCTATAAATATTTTTCCTGACTTCATCTGCTCTTAGATACTAGTGAGAGTCTTTCAATTTCTCCCTTACTGGAGTAAATCTAATCAATTTTCTTTGCTTGACCTGCATGTGTTCTCCCTTATGACAAAGAGTCTGATAGACTCAGCTGCAAGTAATCAAGAGACGCTTGTGGTGGACACTTGAGATCCACATTTGACAAAGGAGTTTATTGGGCAAAAATCTAGGTAGTTACCACCCACTTTTGCTTTTTGGTCATGAGAAACATATAATACTTTCCCTTTTCTAATTCCTGGAGAGCAGGCTGACTGTTTTGTATGCAATCTTCCTTTGTTTTGCCAGCAAGAATTCCCATTGTTTCTGAATTGCCTTCATGGTTTCATAGTTACAACTGATATTCCAGCTCACTATCACTCAAAATCCCAAGAAACACATCTAAAGGTCTTAGCTCCTGCAAAATACTGCGCTTTATGTTCCAGGTTGGATCTGTCTAACCCCAGCCTTCTTCATCATGGGATTCATGGGGAATAGTGAGTAACAATATAGTATTGTAAGAGCACCCAGTAAAAAAGTCTCACAAACCCACTTCAAATTCTGCCCTTCAATACCTCAAAGGATTTCAACTTTTAAGATGGTAACAGCCTATTTTCTTTGGAAATTTGAATTTGGTATAGCAGCCACACTTTGGAATATTGTATGTATTATACCTGATACCCCCAAACATTCAGGTGCAATCATATTTTGGAGTAAATGTACGCAAATTTTATTTTACTTACAAAGATGCTTTGTTAAAAATAAGTTATGAAACTAATTATCTAGTCCAATGTTTCCTCATGCTTGTGTGCATAGGCAATTACCTACAGAATCTTGTTAAAATGCAGGTAAGTGAATTTTGATAACAGTAAATCTGGATTGAAGTTGGAGCTTCTGCATTCCTCACAACACTCAGATGTCAGCACAGCTGGCTGGTCACCAAACCCTACTTGGCATAGCAAGGCTTCAACCAGCCTCCCTGTCTCAGAAGTTGGATGAGAATTGTGAATTCTCTGAACTGGAAAATTGAACACATAACAACAACTAGAATACAATCATTCATCCCTGTGTGTCTAGGGAAGGAGACATGGGAACAAGAATCTGAGAAGAATATAAGGAATGGAGAAATTGGATACAATAGTGGAAAAGGTACAGGAGGATTTCATAACGAGCCTTGCTGAAAATGTGAGACCATCAGGAGATTAAGAACAGGTGAGAAAAGCAAGAAAGATTAATGAGGGGAAGGACATAGGTAAAATCAGTATTATATCATATTTGTGGTACATGTTTCATTGCATGAATACTCTGCCAAATACCATCCTTGCTGCATTTGTCAGCAATATTGGGCTTCAAAATCTTTGACTGATATCAAAAAACCTGAGAAAATGGGAGATAGCCTGATAATTGGGAAGACATTGTTCCAGTCCAGTCACAACGTGTCAATTATTTTCTTTTCTGTTTATTTACACATCCACTGCTGCTGTGCCACATTCAGGAAATTTTTTGAAGAGTGTCAAAACCTATGGTGACAATATTGCAGAAGTTAGAAAACTTTAATAATAAAAAGTGCCATTTACATGAAAAACATATTAATTATCCTATAAGTTGTCTGTAACCGAACAACTTTTAGTATTTCCCTGTCAAAGACTAGTCAACCTTATTTTTGTTTGTTTAGTTAATACAGTAATTAGATGAGGTAAAGAGAATCAGTCATTTTCACCACTAGGTTTTTAAAGAGCAGAACCAATAATGAATAAACAAGAAGTACCAATGAACAGAAATTTTCCTTGCTAAACTCTGACATCCATGGAAGAACTGTGTTCTGTCAAAGTCTCTTTCAAGCACCAAGAAAATTCAGGATATTACCTACATGGCACATGACGTGCTTGTAACTAATGATGTTGTGACAAACTGTTAAATTTGACACTGCAGGTACCAAAGTTATCAGAGGTTAATGAATCAGTGTCTCCAGCCCAATGACGTGCTCAAAGAAAAAGGAAACAAATAAAAAAAACTGTATACTCATAAACTCATAAAACTAGAGAAAAAAATACTTTAAGTTCTCAACTGTAAAAATATTTTAGAGTAGTTTTATCTACAAGAAGCTGCAGGTTATTTCAGAGGTAATTTACCATTTTGAAAGTTGAGAACTTAATCTGACTCCAGCTAAGCAACAACTATGATTTCCATAAAGTGAAAATCTTTACAAAAAAAGAGGAGGAATTGTGTCTATTGATATATATTATATATAGAGAGAAAGAAAGGCAGAGATAGATAGATAGGTAGATAGATAGATAGATACCTAGATACCTAGATAGATAGAAAGACATGAAATAACAATTTGGTCAAACGT
>NW_004955571.1:898949-912410 GCF_000276665.1 Chinchilla lanigera
CAGTGGCAAAAGCGCCTGCCTGGCAAGCGCAAGGTCGTGAGTTCGGTTCCCGGTACCGGAGAAAAACCAAAAAAAAAAAAAAAAAAAAAAAAGAATATAAGATTTGGGCTATTAATATTTCTTAAGAGCAGAATGTCAGGTTTCCAGTTTCGTTGGAGGTACGAAGTCCTTTAATTAGTTTTCAATACAGTGATAGTGAAGTTGACTTACAATTCAAAGTTTAGGTCTATAGTATTAATTTTTTTATCTGATTTAAGTAATGAGATAACAACAGCTTTCTTTTTGATCAAAACTTCAGTTGATATCCTCTCAATTCTCTGCTTAACTAGACCATACCTTGGGCTTCCCTCCTTGTCCTTGAAGAATCCAAGTGGAGCCAGAATTTTGTCAAGTCAGTTAGAGACCACCAGCACCTTTGGTGTCTACCCACCCTCAGTATATTATCACTTTGATCTACCTTCAACCATAATTTTATCAAGTTATTTTAGGGAAGGACACCTTAACTTTCCTGTTTCCTCTTAGTAATTATCCATCCATTGACCCCACCTTGCTTCTTGATTCTAAACCTCCACTTGTCCTTGTCATGTTATAGTTAAAGAAAGGCCATAAATAAATCTGTGTAAAAGAAAAAATTTTCCTGACCATTTCCAAGACTAAAAACTGAATTGATTTGGTATGCTGTGGTAGTTGAAAATAAAGCAACCAATGAGAAATTGTATTTACTGTATATCTCTACTAAGTTGATAAATACAGTCATGTCAGAGCCCAAAGAGGCAAAGTCTATACCTTCCAAATGTATAAATGAGTTCATTCCCTTGAATACATATGTTCTCAATCTCCTATCTGCCAAGCAGTACGAATACAAAAGAAAATTGAATAAGTGCATATACAAATACAATAGGGTAAGGAACAAATAGATAAAAATAAGCAATCCTAACATCAATTTCGATTTTATTTTGAAATATGTTCTGATTTGGATATTAATTTCTTATGAACTGGAAAACTTCTGTCCCTGCTGGGGTTACCTTTCATATTTCCTGGACCTAAAAGTTCTCCACTATTTCTAATCACTTTCTAAATAAATAGTAGTCATTTCTCTCCTGACACTTCACTATTCCTTAAAGACCAATTGCCCCTAATTCTCCTTCTTCAATGCGGTACTTTATGGGGGGCTCAAATCTTTGAAATACTGAAACTTATCTATTTTGTGCATACATAAATGAATCAAAGTTCCTCTCTCAGGGTAAATAGCCTCCTGTCTCATATCTTGACTTCTTGGAGTGGGTATACTACTTCTTTTTTTTTTTTTTTCTGGGAATCTAACTCATGACCTCACGCTTGCCAGGCAGGCACAGTGCCGCTGAGCTACATCCTCGGCACTACTTCATTTTTTAACACTGAGATATTCAAAACAAGAATAACATCAACAATAAAAATTCACAATGTTTTAGTTATATTTTCTCTATTTAAAGTGATGCCAAATTATTTTGTAAAGGGAAGTAGTTTTCTGACCAGTTTTAGAAAAAATGGCCAATTTTGACATTGCAGCATATTTGTAAGAATTAAAAATGTTAACATCTCAGTGTGGAATTCTAAATAAAATCCTTCATAAGATATATAAAAGTGCACATAGGTTTTTTTTTTTAGTTATGAAACAGAAGATGGGTGGGTGGAGATATGTGGGAGCTGAGTAGCACAGAGAACACACTTTGTTATTCATTTTGATTTGGTGGAGCAAAAATTACTAAAGGAGTTGGGCTACAGCCAGCAGAACTGGCAAAATTTCTTTGTGATAAGGATTCAGTGCTACACAGTAACTAAAATTCTTGGGGCTGTATATAAAACACAAAGAAATTACAGCGAGGAAGATCACCACTTCATAGGTATTTCTGGCTAAGGAGAAACTTTTTTTAGAACAAACTTACTAATCTTTATTGATGAAGACATTTTAGTTATTTAAACACTCACTGCTTTTCTTCTTTTTGTAGCATCAAGAGCGCTAGGCTGTGTGAAAGAGACAGTTCTTTGGAGTTTTGCTACTAATTCATGATAGCTAACCATCAAGAGAACACTTCTAGTTTCTTCATCTGTGTCACCATTTTAGCACTAAGGGAGATGTGAACTATTCCAAGGTAAAGATTCGCTTATTCTCTTATATCATGTTCTAACATCAAAAATTTATTGTAATAAAATTCTAAATGTTTGACATAATAATTTATTTCAGTACTGCAAGAAAAAGTATTATATATCTCTTTTTTTTTTTACTTAAGAGAACTAAATATCCAAAATATTGTGTCATTTGAGTCAGTGTGATATCTATGAATGGAAAATTTAAAGTAAATAATTGAATATTAAAATTTGGATCCAAAGAACTGTGAGTGGTAACAAAAAAATTTATGAGAATGAAGATGTTAAGCTAATTTTTACCACCCAAACCAATATCCTCTAACAAGTAGATAAAAAAGTAATAAGGGAAACGGTCTCTATGACAGTACATGAGAATACTCATAAAAGTGGCAAAAGTAAGTCACACATTAACAAAATCAAGGGTGAATCAGGAAAGTTAACCAGGAAGAAAAGGCCAACTAGCCTTAAGTAGATGCATGTTGTGGTGCATCCCTATAATCCCAGCACTCTGGGAGGCTGAGACAGGAAGATATTAAGTTCAAGCCTAGCCTGGGCAACTAGAGAACAGCAAGACACTGTCACCAAAAATTAATATAGCTCAATGCAAAGGTCCTGGTTTAAATGGGTAGATAATACAAAAAGGAATGATGATAAGTCAATCCAATACAAGGCAAACAATATGTAAACAAAATGATATAACAGAAAATTTTATCATCAGAGAATGGTTAGTTCTTCAGTCTGGCTGGATCACTGGGCTCTTCCTTCAAATTAGTAAGAAGAAATTGTCTTATGAATAATTTTGACTATCAGCAGAAATAATGCAGACACATAATTTACACATGTGACTTTTTAAAAAAATCAAACAAAAGACACTCACAGGCAGGTACAATAGTGCATTCCTCTAATCTTAGCACTTGGGAGGCTGAGACAGAAGATTTCCATGAGTTTCAGACCAGCTTTGGATATATACTTAGTTCAAGTTCAATGTAGAATCCGAGAGGGAGACGGAGAGAGAGAGACAGAGACAAAGACAGGGACGGAGACAGAGACAGAGACAGAGTCTTTTGTGTGAAATGATAAGGTTTAGGATTTGATGGTGACAATGTCCTGGCAAAAGACAGTGACTATGAAAAACCCTGAGAAAGGAGAACTATTAGGAATTAATAGACTGATCTTAGGGAAAGAGAAAACAAAATTCAGGTTGATAGAATTTTAGAATGTAGTGAATTGATCCAAAATCATTTTAAGAGTGAAACAGAAATTCAAGAAAAGAACTTTGTTGTTTTGATAAAGCATACCGACCAAGATAATTCTGGTAATGTCTATAAGACAATGAATTGGCAATTACAGTAGCAATTATTTTATTTAAAATATTTCCACATAAACATGAAGACATTAATTCTTTGTGACAAAACACAGGTGATATATTTTCCTCTGTAATTTTCTGCTCTTTCTTTTATCTTAAGATAAAAAAGAAAATAAAGAAAAGCAATAATAATAAATGTACTAAGTAATGAAAGTTCAAGGAGCAATAGTTTAGGTAAATTGTAGCTTGGGAAAAGAAGAACATGCATGTAGATAAGGGAAAATTGTCACTTAACATATGAAAATAAGAAGATAGAAGATAGGAGAAATGAAAGGATTGACTGGGTAATGTCACAGGTTGAGTAATCAGAACCCTTAATAGTTTTGATAAGAAAATGGACACCCTCCTCTGGGATGAGAAATTGGGATGAAAATCATAGAGGCACCTAGAAGCCAGAAGAAACTGAGGTGTTTAGACAGGGAGTTTTCTAATTATATGTACTCCATCATTCAAACTGTTTGCAGATATATTAATCTATTAACAATAAGAAATGCTATAATTAAATTATAACCTTGAGGAATGTATAAGGAGTTCGGAATGGTTTCCATATTTATGATAATGAAAATTCAACAAGAGGTATGTTTTTTATTGTGCAACAGCAGTGAAGGAGCACTTACGGTTAAAAAACATTAATTTGTAGTGCATTTTCAAAGGAAATAAATTTTTCTTCAGATCACCTTTAACAGTGGAAAGCTTGGAAATTTGTATGGCAGATCTGGTAGTTCAGAATATGAGATTTTTTTTCTGTGAGAAAGAAAATAAGTGCCCCAAATGTTGACAATAGGTAGTTGGTTTTATTGTTACCAGACAGGCTATTGTAGATGCTTGTTGAGCATAATGTCACAAAATACTGGCTTTTGACAAGGATTTTTTTGTAACTGTACTCAAACAAGACGGAAATTTAAACAGAAAGAAAATAACAAAGCTCATTTACAATTCTAAAAGTAATAAAATATTCTTTCTCTACTAACTAAAGTGATTAATCATGTTTTCCCCACTGACAAGTGTAGCTCTGCTTAGTTCATGCTACCACCTGAAATATGTTCTTGACTTCTCCAACACATACTCCAACCCAGACATTTCTTCCTTAGAAACTCTACAAAATCAATTACCATAAACCCAAGTCTTAGAACAAACTGCCAACTACTTTTTATTGGAGTATAAAATAAATTTAACTTTGTTGATTATAAGTATTCATGGATGTCCTCTGTTGGAGAGTATCAATATAGAGCAAAAAAGTTAGCACTATGCTATTATTAGCATAATGAATTTTGGATGAAAGCTAAGAAAAAAAAGTGATACCTAACTGATTATGTCAATTTGACTAAGAAATGCCCAGCTCAGTTGGATTTGCATAGTTCTGAATGTGGCTGAGGTGATTTACTGAAAACAGAAAATCCAACCTAAGGCAGCTTGTCACTTGAATGGTGTAAAGGCTAAATGTAGTTGGAAAGCTCACTTCTGTTTCTTTGGAGGAGCTTCAGTCTTCCCCTTCACTTTGGAGTCATCTTCTGGCTTCTACTGCAGACTCTTCAGCTTCTGGTTCCATCTTTTCAGCCTTTCATTGCAAACCCTTTGACATCCTGATATGCACTCACATGGGACACTACACTGAGATCCAGGTCTTTGACTGCATCCTTCAGATCTCCAGTACACAGACAGATCTTTTGTACTCTTTCACACCTGAGTCTACGGGCAGCCATTGTAAGCTAATTTTGTAAATTCCTATATATTTTGATATATTTCATTAAATGTATTTCTCTAGTAAGCACTGACAGATAAAAGTTTTTGTACCATGAGTAGGGCCATGGCTGTGATATTACCTGGACATGTGGCACAGGAGCCTTTGGAACTGGCTTATTGAAACAGTTTGGAAAGGTTTGGATGTGTCAGTTGAAGAAGCAACCCTGGAATGCTTTAAGCACCACATGATGCGAGATTTGAGTCAGAGATTATAAGACCAGAATGCTGATAGAAATGCAGCTGGTAAAGATCATATTCAACAGGTTTCAATTAGGAACAAGGAGTATATTGGCTCTTTGATGTCAGATAATATGTTATGCTTTGGCAAAAAAAAGTCTGCATTTTCTTAATGTACAGAGGTTTTGCCTGAGACTGAGACTAAGGGTGGTGGACTAATGAATCTGGCAAAAGAAATTTCAAGGTAGTCTCATGGTGTGGTGTTTGTGGGCTTTTAGACAGGTCTATGTTGAGAATCAAGAACAAAGAGTGCAGAAGAATGATTTAAAATGTTGCTAGTTTGGCCAGAAAAGAAGCTTTGGTAAAGTTGCAGACTGCAAAGATGTAGAACAGAACTTGATTATACAGAAGAAAGAGGTCAATGGAAACGATGGCCTGAGGACATCACAAGAACTAGCAGGACTCCAGCCTTTGCAGCCTCAAAATTGCAAAGGTGAAAGATGTGTTGCTTTGAAAAAACAGCTCCACTGCACCATGTTCCAGAAATGGTGGTGGCCTAGGGAAGCTTTCCCTTAGGGCTTGGCTCCTAGTAATTAGCAATCCAGGCACTTGACCTCTACATCAAAGAGAGAAAAGTCTAGCTGCTTCTCCAGCTGGCAACAGACTTATTAATCATCTGGTGTTGATTTTACATGCATGCAGACTGCAAGGGTTGTGGAATCAGGAATGCTTCTGCCCAGATTTCAGAAGGTATTGGAGACTATGTAGTATGCCCTTGAGAGGGTAGTATGTGATGCTGTAAGTGTGAAGCCAAAGGTACAGTGGAAACCCCAGAAGTTTGGAGAAGACAGAAATGTGGATTGTCTGAGGGAAATTTCAAGGAATTGGTAAAGCCAGCTAACAAGAGAAGTTATGGGACCTACAATCACTGTAAGTGCTGCAGAGGGAGAGCCACCCAAGCAATTTGGAGTCCACAACTTACCACTGACTGCCCTGGAGGCTGAATATGGAACTATGTGATTGAATGTTTCCTCTACTGGATTTTGGACTAGCTTTAGTCCCATTCCTTTCTGTCCTCCTCTTTGTGCCTTTTGGAATGGAAATGTCTACCTTATGCTATCATATATTAGAAATGTTTAACTTTCTTTTCATTTGTGTAGAGGCTCACAGCTAATACTTTGCCTTAAATCTCAGAGGAGATGCTAGATTTGGACTTTGTGGAAATGCTGAAACCATTAGGACTTTGGCAACTCTTAGAGATGTGCTAAATATTACTTGAATAGAAGGACATACATGAGCCTTTGGGGTAGCAGGGGTGGAATGTTGTATAACTTGTACCTTTAACATTGTATAATGTTGATAACTTGCATCTAGATTTCCCCCTAAGGCTTCATTCAGGCATAGGTGGGGTTTTTCAGAGGCAGCTAGATCTAGGGTGTGCAATGCTGGGATTATGGTTTCACCACAGTGAGTATAAGTGCTACTCATGCTAAGAGCAGATAGCCTGGATGGAATATAAGGGACATACAGAAGGCTACTATTGCTGCTCTGTTTTGCTGTCTTCTACCTGCCAAGATCTGTTTTTCCTCTGCATTGCCAGTCTGCCATGCCACACTGCTTTGGAGCCAGGCAAGTACGGATTGAAACCTCTACAAACTGTCAGCTGAAATAAATCATTTCTTCTTTAACTTTGAGTGTCCAATATTTTGACTCAGCAACAAGAAAAGTAACTAAGCAACTAAGACAAAGCACCACTGAAATGAGAAAAATGCTGACTTAACAAGAGATGAAGGGCCAGAGAGATGGTATTGATAGCAATGGTGGAAACTGGCTTTGTGTAAAACATTTGAGCAAAGAACGGGAGAGCATGTACTGCAAAATAATTGTGACAAATTGTACTGAACACTTATTTAACACTCAAGGTATAACTTTTTGAAGACTCCATTACTCTGATTAAGGATGAATTTCTTTTTCAAAGATGGAGCTTATAGTAACAATTTTTTTAACCTTCAAGGTGAATAGGTATTTTCACATTAATTCAAATTCACAGGGGCTGGGGATTTAGCTCAGTGGCAAAAGCGCCTGCCTGGCAAGCACAAGGTCATGAGTTCGGTTCCCGGTACCGGAGAAAAACAAAAAAAAAAAAAAAAAAATCAAATTCACAAATTACATTAAAAACAAAAGGATGTTCTAATGTTCCTTCCTTTCAATAATTTGACTGATAATGTTAATGAAATTATAGGAAAAAGGAGAGACATCTTTGACAAAAGAAGGGACTTAAAAATTCTTTTGCCTTCTTTTGCGGGGTAAATTATCTCAATTTAAATGAAATTCATTTCTTTTCTTATCCAGAGACCACCATCAATCACCAACTTTTCAGTAGAGACAAAATAATGCCAAACATTCAGTCCGGTTTAATTTAGTTAAATAATGTTGAGGGACATCTTTTAAAAACACAGATTATCAGATGTAAAATAAAATCTTTAATTTCTAGCCTCCCCTTACCCTGTTTCTCTCCTTATACTTGTGTCAGAATATATTTAAAGAAGGATATTAAGTATCTCTCAGATATACAAAAGAGTGGAAGTTCTCAGTCAGTTCTCTGTGCCCTTGGTCTCTGTCACAATGTTCCTGTAAACATTGATGCATCTAACCTTGATGACAAGCATGGCTAAAGTTTGTAATTGGTCCAGTCATGATCCCTGGTCTCATTTAACTTTCTCAGTATGACTGGACCTCAACTAGGTATCCACTGTCTACAGATTACTGATTGCAGTTGATCTCCCACCATATCTACACACTCAACAGCTACAGGAAGCCCCTTGGCAAGTGAGACAGATCTCAAACCAGGGCAACTGCCATATGGGAATTAAAGTTGCTCCAGAGAAATCTTCAACTTTCTCACTGTCAGATCCCATTGTAAGTTCAAATCCCTAGATACCTACTCAAAGTTGATGGGAAAGGGGCAGTCCAAAAAGTGAACCTTTGCTAGTTCACTCAAGACCTTCTATCTCAGCTTTTGGAGTCATTCTTAATCATCAAAAGTACCTCTTTCCTATAATCTATAGGAATAAGTGGAAAAATTGAATTGATGTCTGCTTATGTTTTGGTCCCTCTGTCTCTCCTTTTCCTCTTTCTTCCAATGTTTACTAGCGTAAAAGAGCAGGTATGTGTTTGTACATTCTTCTTTTCTTGTATCATTGCAAAGTAAATTTAAGAGTGTAAAGTTCCACATACGTAGGTTAAGGAATAACTGTAAAATGGCTTCATTAAGCTAGCATGTCACAATTTAAGATTCGGAAATGACTTGTTTAAAAAATACTGAACTTGCAAGGCTGCCATCTTGTGGCATTATACAATTTAGAATATTAACAATTATTTCTTTGGTCTTCGGTAACCAATTATAATTACTCCTCAGGCAGATGGATAAAGATTTCCTTCAGTCAATTGTAATTTTAGAAGAAAGTTAAAAAGAGACTAAAGTGTTGGTTCAGGGAGATCTGATTGATAATGGAACTGAAATTGTAATGGTAGTGCCAATTTATGCCAGTGAAACATCAATTAAAGAGAACAGTAGGGTTCCTGATGTTGCTCTGACATCTTGACATGTTATATGGCTCTGTGTTCTTGGGGTGGATCGAGGTAAGGTTCTTTTATTTCTTCTGTTTCCAGAAGAACATTGGATAGGTAACTCTCACAGAGACTGTACCATACAAAAGATTATATTTTAGCCAATTTAATTCTTTTTAAAACTTAATCAGTTTAACACAGTGAATTTTTGTATGTATTTTGGAATTACAATGGTGAACTCCTATCATCTTGTCTGGTGAAACTCTGCATTATCTCTAATATTTTATTGAAAAATTATTTTCGTATTCACTTTAATGGTTTGAGCAAGCTTTCATTCTTACATCTGGTAATCTGAGCAATGTAGTTGAGGATAGAGATATGTAATGTAACAACCACTGTTGATTCGTATTATTTTGTCTTGAAACCCTGTAACATTTTGAATGCTCTTGCTTTGAGTTGTTTACTTTTGTGATACTGGTATGCTGCTGCTGTTCTATTTTTTTGTTTGTTTCTCACTTACTATTCTCGTTAAAATAAAAAAAAAATCTATATCCTATGGTCATCTCAATGAATGACTGTATTTTTCCCATCTATAATCTGATGCATTTGATCTATAATTCTCTATTTTAAGTCTTATAGAAGGAAATGACAGGGATAAGATGTGAACATTTCCTCAATCACAATGGAGAAATGAATAACTTAATAAATTTACCTAAAATGTTCTAGGGTCAATAACAGAAATGCTAACATAACATTATAATATACTATTAGACATATTTGCACATTAAAAAACCACTAATGTTGTACTAATAATAAATCTTCACCAAACCTGGTTTATATTCTGTTACTAAAATCTATCTTTCCTACTTAATAAATTATTTCCAAGACTATTTTTACCAGCATGTGTCTCTAAAGTGCTGGTATTTTTATTTTTATTTTATTTTACTTTTTGCTGGTCTTTTTAATCATCTGTAAATACATTCAAAGTTTCAACCCAGTGGGAAATTTCTACTCTGCTGGAGAAATTTTATACAGCTGTGCTGAACAAAAGACGTTGCATTGTCTTTCAGATTGGACATATTAACTTAATTAAATTCAATTCCATACTGTAGAATTTCAGCCTGATTTAAAACTTTGTAGTTCAATGAATAACAATCACTCTTGTTTAAAAAAATATTGAATTTTAGTGTAACACATAGAGTAATTATCTAAGAGCAGTTAAGTGACAAGCTTACATTTATTGGGAAATGATTGATTTATGTATATATTCCATGCTGTAGTGCTGATTTAGCAAAATATGCTCCATTTCCATTAAACATATTTGTATGTAATCCACAAAGCCTATGAAAGCTTCACTATATTTTTTCATAGCTATCTACTTGATAAAAATACTGTAAATACCACTTCCATAGTTCTCATTGCTTCTCTAACTATAGAACTATTTTGAGTCTACCTTTGACTAACGGTAAGACTGTTGTATCAAATGTTTCCAAGGTTTTATATTTCAAAAAACAGAAGTGCTATTCTAGGCAGTACTTTCTAGGAAGCCCCTAGAAATAGGGCAGGAGTCATAAAAGCCAGTCTTTTGTTTCTATCCAGTGATATCATGTGCTGAAACTAAATGTAAAAAATTCTTTCAATATTTGGAAGCATGTCATTAAAAAACTTGGTCTTGTGATTTAACCTTACTCAGCCAGATAGATCACCAAATGATTACAGTGTGAAATAGTCCAAGAGATGCTACTGTTGACTGATGCATAAATGCAAAAAACAAAATACATGCAGAGAACACCTTTCACTTTGCTAAGGAAACTAGGATGTTGACAAATGTCCACAAGCACTATTTAATATACTTTATAAATTCAGAGAAGCCTTAAATCTTAAATGACCACTAGCAACGAAGAATAAAATCTCTACTAAGTAATCTGAGCATAGAAGATTTTTTCCCTTAAGCATAAAGAAAATGACACAACCCAGCAAAATTGTGTAACTTTGAGAACAGAAAATAATGTCTGCTTCAAAACAAGAAAACCTAGAGTTCAAAGCCATTATATTGAAGGCTGTGCAGTTATGTTAACGTGTAAGCATACACAGACTCAATGGAGGAAATGCCATTAGAGAATGGAAGCCATAGATAAGGAAAGACAGTCATCTGAAAAAAGCAGGAATCAGTATCAAAGATGATGTGTTTGAAAGCATAACCACGAACTCTGACAGTTTTTCTAACAAAAGATATAGTTTAACTCCCTTATCATGGATATTAACTGGCCTCACTTACTACGTTCTAACTAACAGAATTTTGCCTGAATGATGCTGTGTAATTTCTGGGGCTAAGTTTAAAAAAGCAATACAGTTGCTGTGGGAGACCCTAGTTACTGAGGAAGGGTTGTCTCCTACTCAGTGATGTGGCACACAGCTGAAAAGGAAGCCAAGAGAAAACTGCAATTGTAAAGGGCTCTGGGATGAACAGTTATCCACAGCAGGTTCCAGCTTTTACTGAGTGTACGAGGAACAGAGGCATGAGGAGAGTATGGGCAGAGGGCAGTGCCTGGATGCATGGGAGCAGTCACTTCTGCAGGCTGCCTAGCAGGAAAGGAACAAAACATTCATGTGTCAAGCACATAACTATCAAATTTCCATATCACCTTCATAGATAACTTAGTACGTTGCTATAAGCAACTTTTTAGTGCTGAGAAGAATATTTTGTTCTGAGTCTTATTGCTTCAGTGCTGATGTGATTCCCATATCTCAGCCCCATGCCCTGATCAGCTGCTTATCTGGCCCAGGGGAGCCATTAATGGGGCAATGATGGAGGCCCGCACTTTACAGCTTTGCCTCATGGTGCACGTCAGTACCTTAGCTGAGCCCCAGTTGCATTCTTTAGGCCAATTAAAGGGAAATTTATCTTTGTAGCTGGTACTGCCTGTACTTCTATAATTATTATGCCAATGTTTAATAAGGAAAAGGAAAAATACTGTAGCAAGTTGTGGCAGTCGACACGGTGGTTCTTCACAAGTTTCCCCTTAGTTGTACTGCTCTCAGGATGTTTACTTTGGAAACATAAGCCTTATGAAGAGGCTCCATTTAGATGTCTCACTTGACAGTCTTCTCTGACATCCAAGCATACAACAAGAATCACCTGGCAGCCATGTGTGAACTGAGTTCTTCCAGATAATTCCTGTCCCAGTTACTGTCAAAATGCATGAGACCAGAAGCAAAAACTTCCTAGCTGAGTGCAGTGAGATATTTGCATAAAGGTAGTGGTACAAAGAGGTAGTGGTGAGGATATTTTTATTATGAGTAGCATGCTACCCTCATATTCTCCAGAGATAAAAGCAATTCTCAAGTCTCCATTAAAGGCAATGAAATACAACTCTCATATGACAACATGTCATTGCCAATATTGCTGATAAACTTCGTGTAACATCTCTTAAATATAAAATAAGTTGTGTCAGTTACTTTTCTGTTGGTGAGACATCCACAACTTAAAGCAAGAAAGGTTTCTTTGGACTCAGGTTCCAATAGGCAAAGTCCATAGTTGCTTGACTCCATGGCAGAAATTGCATGGTGGAAGGGCATGGAGGAAAAACCTGCCCAAACATTGGCAGCTAGGAAGCAGAGAGAGAGGGGAGGAGGCAGGAAGAAGAACCCACCCTTCCAGGTCATGGCCCCTGTGAGCCACCTTCAACCAAGCTCCACCTTCCGAGACCACATCCAGCTACTGAACTCACCAGTGAATCAATCCATTGATAAAAACAGCACTCACATGATCCAGTCACCCTCCAAACACATGAATCTTTTGTGGAACATTTTAGATCTGAACCATAACAGAAGTGATTGCTATATAATCTAAGGAATGAAGAGATAAACAGTAAAAAATATTTCACTTGTATCCATCACTTCCCAAGAGAAAGTGAGACTTCATCATCTGCCATGAATAGACATTTTTGTAGGGATAGTCTTTTATTAGATATATGGGTTATGAAGCTGCAATAGACTGATGGCAGTGATCATTTAATGACAACTATTTAATTTTATACTTCATATTGTTCCAGGAAAGATAGGAAAAACCTTGAAAGAATGCATCCATTTGAAAAGGACAGCATGAATTTAAAATTCAGAGCAATTATACTAGATCAAGGTACACTTTTAGATAAGCTCTTCATGCTGGTTTGCAATAAGTATTTTCTCTCTCATTTTTTCTCTACTGTTTGTCTTTGTCTTATAGGTTTTATATAATTCTGGGTGTCATTCTGGTTGTTAATCTGTATTTACCATAATCAACTTAATAAGGACTTATAAAATAAATAAGTGAATCTGAAGCTGGCAAAATCTTAAAAGGGGGAGTGGATGGGAAATGAGATAAGAGTCGAGATGCATTATGTTCATGCACCAATTCACCTCAGTGAAGAGAATCACTATATACTGAAAGCTTGTACTGATAAAGATTATATATATATATATATATATAATACAGA
>NW_004955571.1:912510-926477 GCF_000276665.1 Chinchilla lanigera
TTTTTGAGACAGGATCTCACTATGCAGTTCAGGCTGGCCTTGAGCTCACTTTGTAGCCCAGGGTGGTCTCAAACTTGCAACAATCCTCCTGCCTCAGCCTCCCAGGTGCTGGGATTACAGGCATGTGCCACCATGCCCGGCTACCAAAATTAAATGTGCAATGTGGTCAAGCTACATGCAGGATTTCATTATTCTGCATAATTATTATGCATTAATTAAAAAGAATTATACTCAATTATATTACATTCTTGGTTCAAAAAATTAAGCAAAACAATTGTTCAGAACTATACTTATTCCTAGAAAAAAATCAATTGAATTATTTTTTTGTGAGCAGGGTCATAAAAGTGGTTATGTGGTTATTCTGTGTTCTAAATGAATACCTTTTCAAATATTACACTGGTAAGTACTAGAATAGTGGGGATATTTCCTGATATCTTTACTCTATTCTCTTACAGTTAGAATTAAAGGACTAATGTATCTTACTAAAATTGACAAGAAGGCACATAAAAATAAAGAATATTCCTTCGAAAAGTATCTCAACCCTTGTGTTATGGTTTGTGTCTGGATATCTCCCCAAAGCTTCACACAGTTATGGGTTGGGTTTTTGGAGACAGTTGAATCTAAAGTTTGTGGTTACTCCACTGTCTGGTGCTGGAATTAGAGGTGTGAGTGCTGCACACCCTGAATGTGAGCACCCTAGGGCAGGTAACGTTCATAAAATATAAAGGAGGTAAAGAGGCTTGCTTCTCCCTTTTGCTCTTGTTGCTTTTTCTGTCTCCTGCTGTCATTAACTATTGCCCCTCTGCCGCACCTCTCTGCCTTGGAGCAAGCTGATTATGGAATGAAACATCTCCAAACTGTGAGCTAAATAAACCTTTGTTCCTTTTACTTTGCATGTTGGGCATTTTGTCTCAGCAATGAGGAAAGTAACTTAGAGTCTTTACCAACCAATCTGAAATGCATTTTGATCATATCAGACATTTTGGACTATATTTGATTTCATACATTTGTTTGTTTCTGCAAAAGTACCACACAGTTTATCAAGATTGCCTTTTAATGTCCTTCAATAAGACTGATGGTAAAAGCATCTTTGTAGATTTAAGTATTAGACAAGAAGGCAATATAATGTGGCCTAGGTACCAGAGCTTCCATTATAACAATCTAAGAATTTGTTTGAAACTGTATGTAAAATTATATGCAACACATTTTATTCAAACAGCTTTCCCGAGATATTATTTATCAATTGCATTGGTAAAAATATTAAATGATGGGAAAAGGTAGAAAAGTATTACCTTAAGTAATTATCTAGAGATTAGTTACTAAACATTGATATTAGCTGAAATTTTTAGGGTTTAATAGCAAGTAAAAGATATGGATTTTTTTAAACTATTATATGGACCCATCTGGAATACAAGGATATCATCTCTGAGGAAAGTTGAGTGGGATCAAATCATGGCATACCCCTTGATGTATCTGGGTATCTGCCATAACCTATTTTAGTGGACTAAAATTCATGATGAGTTGGGTGACTAAGGTTTCATGTCAGCCTCATGGATCTAATCACTTAATGATTAGCATCCTCTTTGTTTTTCTTTACTTGATAGGTAAGGCTCAGATATTACTTTTCTATAGAAAAAAAGAAATATAATTTTGATATGAATAGCCATTTCTACTTTCAGTCTTGTTTTTCACTCTGAATTATTCCTTTGGCATTTTATTTATCAAATTTCTCTTCCATGCTTTGAAGAAATAACTACTCAGTACCTAAGTACACTTGGCAAAGTGAATAGATTTAAATGATAAAAATATGCTGAATTATGAGCAATTTTCTCTCCTTATATGATGAATGTTGACTATGTTTGGCATTGTTGTAGATGTGCTGGCATTGTCTTTCATGCTGGGGTTACAATGTTTAGCAAGACAACAGATTAGATTTCTTCTGCTCTTCTGGAGTTCATATTCTATTTGGCAAGAAAAGCAATATAAGAATAAACATAATAATTCCAGATGTGGAAGAGCACTATAAGGCTTCAAAACTGTTTTGTTTTTGAAAAAAAAAAATCCTTTGACTGGAAAATGTAAGACTAATGACCAAGACAAACTGAATATAAACACTGTAATGCAGTTCTGGTAAAACCATTTCACATAAAAATACACAATAAAAATTGTGAATATACTGCACAGGTATAATCTGATTGAATAAAAAAGTAAGTGGTGAGATGGCAAATAATGAAGATTATGTTTTCCACTGTTGGAGTAGGCAGTTACAGAAAAGCAAGGGATAGAAAAATTTGGGAAGAAGGAGAGCAAAATGGCTTCCTGGTGAGACCCAGCATTTAGCTTCTCCAGGACAGAGTGCTGAAAACCTGGCAAACAGCAGCCCAGAGAGGGAACCATAGTGAATACAGGACACACATGAACCACGAAGGAAATGACAGAGAAAAAGAAAATAAGAATTACTGCTGCAGAAGGAATAGCTCACTGCCAGACTGGAGACTGCACAGTGCAATGAACAGTGGCTGTGTAACACTCCAGCAGGGAGGCAGCAAAATTTACTGTTCAGGATGAAAGGGAGGCCTAACCTGGAAGGGAAAATCTTATGTGGTTGGTGAGAGCAGTGCAAACATGAGACACTGTCTTGCAAGTAGAAACCCAGAGTCAAAGTTTGATGAGTGAGGTGGAGCACCGCTACCCTATCTCATAGTCACATGGAGGAGCAGTGGCTGGCAGGTGGGGTCGTCATTTTATTTCAAAGGGCTCAGGGTTTGAACTTGAGCAGCAAAATAGGCCCAGAGTCACTTCACTGCCAAAATCTTGGAGTGGAATGAGGGAAGGGCCATCCAGTCATAGTAGACTGCCAGCAAAACCAAAGAAGGATCCAACCAAAAAAGAGTACTACAATATGCAAAAATCATCTTCTATAAAATACTGGGAAACAGAATGCAGCAAATCATCAAGAAAACTATACACGATAGCCAAATAGGAGTCATCCTGGCGGTTCAGGCATGGCTCAACACATACAAATCAATAAATGTAATACACCATAACAACAAAGCCAAAGAAAAAAATCACATGACCATCTCAATAGACATAAAAAGCATTTGACAAAGTCCAGCAAGCATTTATAACCCCTTTCTAGAGGGTTTTAATAAAAATCTGAAATATAATTGGAAAAGATGGCCTTTATGCAATCTGATGAAAACCATCTATAACAAGCCAAGAGCCAACATCATTCTAAATAGCCAAAAAAAAAAACCTGAACACTTTCTCTCTAAAATCAGGATGAAGACAAGGATGTCCACTACCACCACTCCTATTTGTTATAGTTCTGCAAACATTAGCCAGAGCAATTTGGCAAGAGAAAGAAATAAAAGGAATAAAGATAGGAAAGGAAGAAATTAAACTATCGGTATTTGCAGATGACATGGTACTTTACACAGAAGACTCTAAAGACTCCACCAAAAACTTCTATATTTAATAACCTAATTCAGTTATGTAGCTCTATACAAAGTCAACACTCAAAAAGGAATAGCATTCCTGTACAGCAACTACAAACTCATTGAGAAAAATTAGGGAAACCACACCCCTCACAATAATATCAATAAAGAAAAATGAAACACTTTTGCTCTGTTGGTGATTTCTTTTGTTGTGCAGAAGCTTTTTCATAAGATGATATCCCAGTTGTTGATTCTTTGTAATATTTCCCTCGAGATTGGGTTTTTCTTAATAAAGTCTTTGCCTGCAGCTACATCTTCAAGAATTCTACCAATATTCTTTTCCAGCAGATTTAGTGTTTCTGTTTTAATATTTAGATCTTTGATATATTTTGATTTTAGTTTAATGCATTTTGAGAGATATAGGTCTAGTTTTAGTTTTCAGCAGGTGTGTTATGGTTTTTGTCTGTGTGTCCCCCCAAAGCCTCCTGCGGCCCATGGACAGGCTGTTAGAGTTGAATGATTGTGGGTGTGAGAGCTACACCCACCCTGGGGTGGATAGTTTGCATATGTAAGGGAGAGGAAGAAGCCGCTTGAGGCTATTCCTCCTCCATTCCACCCTGGTGTGTGTGCTTGCAGCTTAGCTGTGGCTGACGCCCTGAGATGCAGCCCTCTGCCACGTGCCACTCTGCCTGATAATCTGCCAAGTGCGGGCTGAGATTTCCACAAACTGTAAGTGAAATAAACCTTTCCCTCCTTAATTTTGGGCATCAGGTATTTTGTCCCAGCAGTGAAAAAAAATAACCAAGACAAGGTGGAAAGCCAGTTTTTTCAGCTCCATTTATTAAAGAAGCTATCTTCCTTTCATTGAACATGTTTGGCCCCTTTGTCAATGATAAGGTGGCTGGCTGAGTGTATCTGGATTTGCTTCTGTATCTTCTGATTTGTTCCTTTTTGGGGGGGTATGATTTTCTTTGCCAGTACCATTCCGTTTTCCTCACATAGCTCTATAGTATAACTTTAAGTCCAGTATTATGATGTGCCCTGCCTTGACTTTGTTGCTTAGAATTATTTTTGATATTCTAGGTCTCTTCTGGTTCCAAATGAATTTTAGGAATATTTTTCATAGTTCTGTGAGGTATGCCATTGATATTTTGTGCTCAGTAACTATCTTCCAAAGACTACTATGAAAATGTGAAAAATAGAGTAACTTTGTTAGAGAAACCTAATGAACACTAGCCCATCCCTGTGGTTATGTTTTACATTATCAGTAATAGTGTGTACCCTGGCTATCATGTAATGAGAATGGTAACTACCTTCTCTCTCAATTCTTCTTCCCAAAACTCGATAACTTCTGTCTAGCCACAAGAAAATTTGCAAACCTAAACTGATGAACGTTTCACAAAATATCTCACCAGTAATTTTCAAAATGAATAAATTTCAAAAATAACAAAAACCTGAGAAACTATTATAGAGCATAGGAAGATAAATCATCAGTGACAATTAAACATTGGCATTCTGGCTATTAATCTGGAACAGAAAGGGATATTAGAAAAAACGTTGTGAAACTCAAATACACAGTGTAGAGTTTAGTTAAGAATAACATAATAATGTCAGTTTTTCTTTTGCAAGACATGTATCTTAGTAATGTATAATGTTAACAACGGAGGAAATGTGAAATCTCCAGGAAGTTTTTTGAAATATCTTTACAATTTCACTGTAAATCTCAATTTATTCTTCAATTAAATTTAAATAAATTTTTAAAGTGTTCTGTGATAATAGATTAATTGAGGAGGAGTGGGAGGTGGTTACTTTAGTTTGGAGTTAGGAAAAGATTTTCTCAAGAAGTAATATTTGAACTGAAGCAAAGCCCAGGAGGCAAAGATCTGGAGAAAGGTCACACCAGGTAGAGAGAACAGTAGGTACAAAAGCTTGAAATAGGAAAAAGCCACAGGTGTTAAAGAACAGCAGAAAGGCCAGTGTAGCTCATAATATATGAGTAGAGAACTTGGTGAAAATATGAGCAAAGAAAAAATATCAAGGCAGTAGGATATATTGAGTTTTACACCTATATGCCTGTTTCTCATGCTAGATTAGAAACTACTCCAGCATACCATATATGACATTGTTTTGGGACAAAACTCTAGCATATTGACAAATAGTTATTTTATGAATAACTGAATTAAAATTGAGGGAAGTAAAAAAACTCAATAGTATGCTTGTAAATATTTAGGAATTGCCTCTCAATAGGAAAATAAATTCCGGATTTGTAGTCTTGACCAATTTTACAAGTGTGATTAATTCCCCAATGGCCAATTTCAAGCCACCAATGTGGTATCACCAAATAAAACATTGGGAAGAAGTGTACACTGTAAGTTCTCAGAAGGCAGCACAGTTCTAACACATCACTGTGCACAGATTGTTTAGGATCTCTGTGAATACAACTCCATGCAATTTTTAGCTGACTATAATTCCACCTAATTGTTAAATCACAAGCACACATATCTCAACTTATTCAGAAGAACCTATAAGACATTACTAAATGTCTTAAATTACAAATCAAATAAGGTTACCTGGGCAAAGAAAGTTCAATTGATATGTACTTAAGCTTGTTTTCTATGAACTAATTTTAGCTCCCCTAAATCACTAACTTCTAGTTACAATACTCACAATCATCTCATTTAAATCACTACTAAAGCTCCTGGGTATTGATATATTGCCAACCAACCTTTATTGGCCAAATTAAAGTCCTCACATACTTGAAAATCCGAATCTCCTCTACTTCTTTAAAATGATAGGACTTTCATGACTGCTCAATGTCAGTAATGTAGTAATTTATAGTAATGAATCCCCCTTCAGATTACTTAATCTGGTTGGAATATCCCTTGTAAATGAGGTCCTGGAGTGTGGCCATTATGTTAATATTAAAGCAGTCTTCCTGGAACTAAATACTGCTTCCCTGGATGCAGCAGACAATGAGCGAGAACGACATAATAAAGCAGCTGCTCTGTGAACTGCTGATCCAAGAAAAAGGAAGGATCCAGGGCTGAAGGAATGGCATAAGAATATATAAAAAGGCAACAACTCCAAAAAGTTTTTCTAGCTGAAGGATACAGGAAGCTATAGCTTTTATGAATTGTTTGGAAAAAGTACTTTGGCATAGGCATACAGTCATCATTCAGTGTTTCAAAATGTGAAGCAGGCTGCACATGTAAGCACAATGAAAATTACTGACGGTCATATTTCAATGATGTACAATGATGTAAGAAAAAGACAAGTAGTGTGGTTTCCAAAGGAGATAGAATTACAGCTCTTATTATAGCTTTAGAATAGCATCACCTATAAAAACTCACTTAACCTGGTAAGTAGCCTCCAGATAACAATATTATCCCATAAAAAACTGGGAAGTAGCACTCAAAGAGTTAAAATATAAGGCTGAACCACATAAAATCATTTTTTGTTCATCCAAAGTAGAAACACTGCCAAAACTGATGGTGCACACCTGTAATTCCAGCACTGTGAGAGACTGAAGCAGGAGAATCACTAACTCAAACCCATTCTGGGAAAGCAACTTAGCAAGACCCTGTCCCAAAATAAAACTCTGAGGATGTGGATGCAGCTCAGTGCAAAGGCCCTGGGTTCAATCACTAGTACTACAACAAATGCGAATGTCAATACTTTCAATCTATTGTAGCCAAAAATCACTGTTAGTAACAAAGCAAAGACAAATCTTTTCTCTTTTTTGGGGGCAATTTATCCTTTAATTAGATTTACGATAAAAAAAGATTTGCTTCCAGAATTAGCCATCTTGAACCCAGGTCTTCCAAAGCCAGACCTTATTTTTTCTCCATTTCACCTCATTACATTTTTAAATGTCAGTCAATTAGTCAGTTAGTTAATAACCACCTAGAAATGGGGTCTCTGACTTTTTATATGTGGCTTAAAAAATGAGTGACTCAAAACTTATGAGCAAATCAATTATATTGCCTATTTAAAATTATGCTGACAAGAGTTCTTAGTCCTATTATCAGGATCTCCTGGGTATATTAGTAAAATATATATTCCTAGATCTTATGCCTGGTGATTCTCATTCACGAGATTTGTAACAAGGTTCAAATTCTGTATTTTTAATGACTAATTGATGTGATTCTGATACATGTGGGTCTGGAATAGCATTGAGAAACTGCCGAAACAAAAAAAAAATGCATTTTTGCCTTGGACAGAGTTGTTTTGTATAATACAGATTCACTTGAGTCTGAGTATTGCTTTGAACAGTACAAACAAGCAGCTCACAATGATTAAGAATGGATAAGCTGATGTCCAGTAAATATCCACAGACAACTGGCTCAGACTATATCTTCAACTCAGCCTGTATTTAGAATACCTGCCGGGGGTTTGAATAAATTGGAGTCTGTTCTTTCACTCCTTCCCATTCTCTCCCACTCCTTCATCTCCAGCATTACCAGCTCCCATTTTCTTTTCTCCTTTCTCCTGAAGCCAGCAGCTGCCATTAAGTAAGTGTGACCAATCAGGCTTCTGGTGGAAGAAATATCCTGGAGATAAAAATCAGCTTTCACAGTTAAAAAAGGCTTTATTATGATATCACACACACACACACACACACACACACACACGCGCGCGCGCGCAAGCACGCGCACACACACACCAATTCCATTTTGCCCTGGATTTACATCCTTTCACTTATAGGAAATAGAGAACAGAGATTTAAGTTTTTCTCTTATTTATCTTTACCTCACACATCACTGGGTACTGCATATTTAGGAGATATTCAGAAACAATCACTAATACAATTATTTCAGCACATTACCTAAACAATCATATAAAAGATATAAAAGAGACAGAAAATAAGGATTCAATTCTGAGCTATATTTTGCACTTACATTGTCATAGGAAAGACAGACATTAAACATTTAAATAAAATCATGATGAGTCTTATAAAATACAGAATATTTATATGTATATATGGATAGCTGGAATAGGTGTATTGTTGGTGTCTCTCGTTTATTGAAAGGAACAGTCAATGCTTAAAATTTTCTTTTTTCTGGACCAATTTTTCATGCTTAAATTTGGTAATCAGAATGACTGATCTGAAAGCAACAATATGCAGCATAAGAATCGTTGCCGAACTCTTACCATCTTGTATGGTGAAGCTCTGTATCATTTCCAGTGTTGTTTTCTTACTACTTGTTACTGTCTTTGATTGTTTGATCAATCTTACATTCTTATGTCTGGAGGACTGAGCAACCTCTTTGAGAACAGTATGTGGTGTAGCAAACAATGTTTTTTTTTTTATTTTAAAAATAAAAGGAGGAAAACATTAACAGACAGACAACATTTTACAAAATAGCAAAGCAGCAGTACAGACAGTGCAGAGTTACAAACAAAGTGGTAGGGAATTAACAATGCTTGTTGTATTACATATTGATATCTTCAAAGTGGTTTCTCATGAAAACAGATCTAGACACGGCAATGCTGATCAACCAAAAACTCACTGACAGTTTCTTTCAGCAAAGAAATACAAGACAGTAGAACAGCCATGTTGACTATCCTGAATATACAACAAAATTTCTCCTTCTTTCCCTTCTTTCCCACATCCCAGTTGCCCTTTACCTTTGAGTGCTTTCCTATCAATTCACAATGCCTATCATATCTTCTAGTTTAAACTAACTCTTTCAGGTTTTACATTAGTGAAACAATGCAGTGCTTGCACCTGTATGTTTGATTTATTTCACTTATGAGTATGGTCTCTAGTTGTGACCATTTACCTATAAAGGCCTCGAGTTTGTCTTTCTTTACAGCTAAGTAATATTCCATTATATAAAAGTATCACAATTTTCTTATCCAATCCTCAGTGGATGGACATTTGGGTGTAGCAACCATTGTTAATTCCTATCATTTTGTTTTGAGGTGATGTACAATTTTTGTTGTTTTTGTATTTTTTTTATTTTGCCTTCATTGCTGTTTGGTTAGTTTTTCTAATTATTAAAATAAAAAATAAAATAAGATACAGAACAGCACTAAAAACTGTATAGTAGTGAGACATAACCTAATTTGGGGTTCAGGGAAGACACCTAAGATGAAGTGCTTAGCATACTGAGGGAGGCAGTATAAGTAAAAGGAAAGAGTGTTAAGAAATTAGTTAGTATCATGAGTCAGATATCAGAAGGTCAAGTAGCATTTAAAGTCCCCAACGAAGCATGAAATGTTTAATAGAGAATACTAATATTAACTGAGTTCATTCCAGTTTTGGTCCACCATTTGTCCAACATGCTACTGTATACATAGGGTTTATTTTCAAAACCTTTTATTTTTCAATTTCCAAAAGTTGATTAGGTGTTTAATTCAATATAAATGTTAATAGCATCTTTCCATAATTAGTATATACGTTTGAATAATACCCATGTTTCCTGAATATTTGTGTAGCAACTTATAATAATGCAGTGGGCTAAGGAATATTCTGATGAATCATTTTGCCCCAACTCATGTTAACTGATGAGTAAGAATTCCTGAACTCCATTGATCCAAAGAGATCATAATATTTCATGAAGAAGCATCAGTTTTCTAGTTTATTGATAATTTAATATGGTTTAGTATCTAAAGTTTTATCTAAATAATGCTATATTTTACCTCCGTTGTTACTCATTTACACTTAGTCCATTTATACCCTAGGTATCTCAACATATACCTGTGTTAATATGCCTACATGCTACTGCTATTTTAAAACAGCAAGAGAATAGAGAAAGAATTGAGTCTACACCACTCCCATTCAGAGATTCAATGATCAGCATCTGATCACAAAGTGAGTGAGGGTACTAAGGGGCTGTACACATTGGTGTCTTGATTTGGATTCGAAATTTTGACTTTGCCATGCTGCCATTCCCCGTTTGAAAACATAGGTTCATACGTCATCTTCAAATTGATGGAGATGAAAAATATATAACCTAAGACTCATTACCATAGTTACCATGTCAGTAAATTTGATGCACAATATTCATCTTTATAAGGTAGCTAATAGCTACCTTTTAAGAACTGTACTCAGAGAACCAATCCAAATACACCCTTCCCATAACAAAACCAAAACTTTAGTTCTTCTCTTTAAAAAGACAAGAATTGCTTGAAACTCATCACATAAGACAAATGTATTCTATAATGATTAATGTCCTACTGTTATTAATTTCCTCTAAAATATTTTATTTTTTGAAAGAAATAAACTTTATTAAAATTTGCAAATGGCTTTATAGAGTGTAGAACAGTTTTTATAAAGTCACAACTTGATGAAGTAATATGAAATTAACTTAAGTTGAATGCATTCAAATTTCCTTTAGGAGGAGTCTAATTTCCAAAAAGTTAAGGAATAATGCTTGACAAAATCTTCTGAATTCGTTATTCCCAAAATATCCCTCAAAAATGAGAACAGCTTAAATTTGCTCATCCTTAAAGAGAAGCCTGTTGCTTCCACACATTTTGGCAATAGCAATTTAGCTTGATTCTTGTTATTCACTCTGATTCACTCTGTGGGTTATGTACCCTCCTGGGTGCTTGATAAATACTTGCTGTTGGACTGAGTGACACATGTGTTTGATCTCCTACACACCATGGCAGTGAGCACACACAGATACACAGATGCAAGGAAGAAGGATCTCATAGATTTAGGAAGTACAGCAGAGCAGGGAGGAGGATAGTGCTCATCAAAGAGCTCAGGCACTGAGTCCAGTTGTACCATTTGAAACCCATATCTGTCCATTACTTGGAAGCATATGCAGGGTCCTAGTGAATCAGAGGTACACTAAAATGAGTTACAAATTAGTGTTATAATTAGATAAACAAAGTAAGGAGCTCCACTGATCTTTTGTTTCCCACCCAAATATAATTATAAATGTCAAGAGGCATGCAACACTGTCCAGTAGAGAACCCTAGGCCCCAGAATATACCAAGTATTCATAATCACTCACCAAAAATCCAGTTCTGAGCACTGGCTGTGATAAGTCAGGCAATTTCTCCCTAGAAGGAGTACACACACCAGTCCTACCAATGAAGTGCTTTTCTCACTGTGAACACAACCTGCATTAATAATTGCACTAGTTTTCTTTATTCTCATGCTTCCACACCTTGAATCTCGGGGCCTTGCTGATACTGGAGACCTCTCCTCTGAAGATTAGCTTTTTCCTGAAGATAGCTGATTATCATTCTGGTAGCATGGCTTTCCTAGGCAAATCGATCAACATAGACCATGAAGTCTCAGATATCCTCTTTATCAGGCTCCTATACACGAGGCAACTATTGGCTTCCTCTAATACTTAAGGCATAGCTACTAAACAACTAAGGACAGCCCTTCTGCTTCAGGGCTTGACGAAATTATTCCATCTGGCCAATACTAAACCTTCACACGCTGCCTCACTCCTTCCTTCATGTAGAAACCACAATAAAGGCTTTCCTTGCTCACTTTTCTGCCACATGCCTTGCTTCCTAACTAGCCCTTGTGCTTCCCTATGGGACCCTGCATGGTTCGCTATGCCTCATATTTCTAGGGGCATGTGAATATGACAAAATCATTCCTTTGAATCAGCAATTTCCATACGTGACTAACACAATCCTTGGTACCTTTAGAATATAATACCATCAAAACACTTTTTGTTCTCAATCAAGACTTCTGAGAATATCTGGGTTTAATGGTAGGTATAGATAGGTGTGCTGCTACCCAAGGCAGGGCTTGTAATGTACCCTCCAATGACATGAATTTTTCATAGGAAAAGTAAGAAAATACTATGAAATAAATTCAAAATAAGCGTATGAAAGACAATAATTTCTGATCACTTATAAAAAGAAAAATGAGTACCAACATCCAAAAGATGTTCATGAAATGAAATAGCCTATCCACATGAATCAGATTCTATTTATCATTTTTCTTTAACTCATTTTTGCAATCATATGGATAGTTTTTACAAAGAGTGGGTAAAAACATCTTTAGCCACAAAATATTGATGGAGGTGGTTGAAAATAGTTATTTTTGGAGAATTAGATTAAATACAAGGGTTAATAATTTTTATATTTTTATGAAAAATAATTGGTCATCTTAAGTTTTACATCATTGTAATCATATGTGTTTTGAGAATCAAAAATCAAGGCCAGGTGTGGTGGTCCACATCTGCAATCCCAGCACTCAGAAGGCTGATTCACAGGACCACTGTGAATTTGAAGCCATGCTGAACTCCATAGTGAAACCCTGTCTGAAAAAGACAAAAAAAAGAGAGAGAATAAAAAATTAATATTGATATTGGCTGTGCACAGTATGTAAAGATATAGTTTTCTATTCTTTGTGAGTAGATTTATGATTTTGAAATGGTGATTAAATCACAGATATATGGTTTTGGTATATAAAGAGCAACAGTAAAACAAATAGTATAACTTTATTTCAGAATGTGAAAAATATAATTCTCTCAGCAAAGAAAATGTCAGTAGTTTCCATGGCCCGTTTGTACAAAGACCATTTATAATGTAATTATATGCTTAGTGATACCTACAATGTAGGGCTACTTACACCTGGAGTAACCAGCTCAACAGTTGGATTTCCTGTCTTCCCATCATGCACATGCCTGATGGTAATTATCGACTAGACAAGACAGCTGTCTCGTCATTTTTTTATTGTTGTTTTTCCCACATTGATTAGGTCTCTGTGTGTGTGTGTGTTATTAGTGTGCTCAATATTTCAAAATACATTTTTCACATATGTGAGTCATAGTTTTAGTTATTATTCAGTGAATCAAATGAATAGAGAAAGCAAAAACAAAAGAAGTCTAGCAAATTGCATTATAAAAATTCTGAGTGATATGTGCTTACTCTTCAGCATAGAGTTTCACTCACACCATTGTATTTTTTCTCAGAAAGTATCCCCTGAAAGGTTGCAGCTGTGGAGCCTAATGAAAATGCAGGGCATCTGTACTGTGACAGACATTCATCACAAAGGCCCTACTGCTGGCCTACTGGTGGGTGTGAAGAATGTCCACCAATGTCTTCAAGAACATTCTTCAAACATTCCAGAATCATAATGACTGGCCCCATGGGAAGACACATTTATCAAGGCATTCTAGCAGATTGTTATTTTTTTCCCCTGCAGTTGATGTGTAATCAAATGGAATGGCATTCATTCCAAAGTCAGAGGTCATATTTGTCTAAGAAAGAAATATACATAACAAAAATCTATTCTTTATGCACAACTGAGAAATCTGCCTGGTCTTTTGTCCCAGCAAGCTATCAAATGTGGTAACTGAAAAAAAATTAACTCTCACTGAGCAGAAAGGAGTCACAAATTTTACCTTATGGTAAATGCCTGGTGATGGAAAGGATGAGGTTCTCAGAGCGAGAGGGAGACAGAGAGAGAGAGAGAGAGAGAGAGAGAGAGAGAGAGAGAGAGAGAGAGAGAGAGAGAGAGACAGAGACAGAGATGGAGAGAGAGATTTCCACATGCATTTTACCTATGTGAATCACAGGTCAATCACCACAATAACTCTTTAG